>NC_143526.1:46929636-47178117 GCF_031878675.1 Megascapheus bottae
AAGTGGATGTGAAAACTAGAAGCCCAGACCCCAGATCCCCAAGCCCCACTCTGGTTTCATGGTGGCATCTGGACCCGTCACTTCTCTTTTTGTAAGATTTAAATTTTGAGCCTCACAGAGTGCTCACAGACTCGCAGGCCCTCCTGAGATAAATGCCACCTGTCAGGGCTCTGCGTGTGATTGGACTTGAAGGAATGTCGGAGGCATTTCCTTGAGAAGGGGAGAAATCTTCGCTGCACTTGTTTGTGGAGGAAGCAGCGCTGGCCTATTTTACATTGTCAAATCTATTTTTAAATAAAGTTCTTTGTGCTTAAAACTTCTTCTAAAAATATCTCCCTGGCTGGTTTTTGTAGAATTTAAACAAAACCGCTGATGATACTGCTGCTGCAGTCAGCAGGTCCTCTTGCTCGGGCCGTGGCTAAAGCCACCACAGGCCTCTGGGGACTCCCTTTCCCTCCACCTTCATCCCTCCCGACACCAGTGCCTCCGAGGACTGGCACAGACGAGGGCTCTGGGCTTCCCGAGAAACTATTCTTAACAAATCACATCACTAGGCCAAGAAGGAAAAGGCGCTGTCCAATTCTGTCCAGCGGATTATGTCTGGTGACGTAAAGTGTGAAGAGAAGGCCACCTCTGGGCCTTTCTAGAAGGGACGGGGCTTCATCAGGCAGTACTAGACAAAGCACTTCAATATTGCCAGTTGAATTTAAAGGACTGGCCAGGCACGGGGGAGGCTGTCAGTTTATCTGCCACTTCCAAGCTCTCCCTCCTGGTGAGGCCCTGCCCAGAAGGGACTGGTGGGTTGAGAGGACCAAGGTGATGCATTCATGGACAGGGCAGAGGCACTGTGGGCTGGGAAAGGAAGCTGCATGTGAGTCCAGGGGTTTGGGCAGTAGCCTGATCCCCTGAACACGCACGCATGAACGCATGCGCGTGTGCGTGCGCGCACACACACACACACATACACACACACACGTGCACACACGCACACACACACACGTGCACACACACACGCACACACACATGCACACACGCACACACATGCACACACACGTGCACACACACACACACGTGCACACACACACACGTGCACACATGCACACACATACATACTCTCTCTGTCTCTCACACACACAGCTCCTTCCCCCTCTGCCTTCCTGTCCCTGCGCTCACCGGCTCTTAGCCAGGCAGATGCAGGATGGGCTGAAGCCCACCGTGGAGATGGCTGTGCCAGGACACCACTGCCACTAGACTCGACAGTTTGAGAGCTCCAGGAGTTCACTGAATTCTGGTTCTTTTGGGAAAGGCTGGCAAGAAGCTCATTCTTTTGGCGGAAAAGGATATAAAATTATCACTTCAGACAGCACTGATCTATTTTCACTAAAGGGGAAAAACAGACTCTGATAGCACTAGAGTGGATCGTGTTTTTGTCTTCAGTATTTATCAGAATCTTCCAGAGTTGGTGAGTTGGGGAAAGCTCGGGAGGGCGAAGCTGGCTGGAATATCAAATGCTGTGTGGGTTTGGACTCCAGGGACTCCCAGGCTGTCTGGCAGGGGTGGGTCACCACCTGAGGACAGGAACCCTGCAGCTGGGGAGCTCCAGCCCCGGACAGTGGGTGGCAGGAGTGTGAGGTGGGGGTGACCAGCCCAGGAGGACTCGGGATGAGATGAGGGGGACCAGACCCAGGGGGGTGAGCAAGCTGCCGCCGCCCAGGAAAACGGCTGGAGACAAGGGGGCTCATGGGTCCCCAGAACAGCAGGTACAGGACAAGGTCTTGTTACAAACGTCTGGCTCAGTCCCCGTCCTGTCTCATCCCTCCTTTCTCTCCCTCACATTTTCCTGCACATAGTCTCTTGAGCAAAATGTGGATGCAGATCCACACACAGTCCCTAAAGTGAAATGTGGACATTTGTGGGGGCACGTTTGTGAGAGATGTCGCAGGTGTGGGCACGTATGGGTGTTTGTATACGCACATAGGCAGGTGTTCAGTGTTCGTGCATAGACGTAAGGGTCCATGTGTGTCTAAGTCCATGCATAGAAATGAATATGAGATAATGCCTGCACGCATCAGTGTAGACACCGGGTGCAGATGTGTGTTCGTACTAGAAGCATAGACATGGATATTCGATGTGTATATTGCTTGGGGCAAAGAAACTTCTAAACGTAGGTAAGCAAAGTCCCGTGAGAGGAAAGGCTGTGAGTTTGAATAGGCATGGATGTGACTGGGTTTGGGGTGCGTACGTGAGTGTGTATTAGGGCCTGTAAGTGATGACACGTGTCATTGGGTACTTGTCTGACTGTGGGTCGGGATATGAGTAGCATTTTATTTTATTATAAAGATGATGTACAGAGGTGTTACAGGAAATAAGAATAGACAATAGACACATGAGGAAATACTCAACATCTCTGGCCATAAAAGAAATGCAAATCCAGGGCCAGGAGTCTGGCCTAGTGGTAGAGTGCTTGCCTAGCATGCATGAAGACCCGGGTTCGACTCCTCAGTACCACATACATAGTAAAAAGCCAGAAGTGGTGCTGAGGCTCAAGTGGTAGAGCTCTAGCCTTGAGAAAGTCCAAGGACAGTGCTCAGACCCTGAGCTCAAGCCCAGGACTGGCAAAAAAAAAAAAAGAAAAGAAATGCAAATCCAAACTACACTGAGAGCGGGGAATGTGGCTTAGTGGTAGACTGGTAGAGCCTAACCTAGCATGCAGGAAGCCCTGGTTCCAGTCAGCAGTACCACATAACAAACAAACAAACAACAAACAAAAGCCAGCAGTGGCACTGTGGCTCAAGTAGTAGATGCTAGCCTTGAGTAAAAGAAGCTCAGGGACAGTATCCAGGTCCTGAGTTCAAGCCCTCAGACTGACAAAAATAATAATACTAGTAACTATATTGAGATTCCACCCCAGTTAGAATGGTCATTATTAAGAAAACCAATAATAACCATACTATACTGTTGGTGGGACTGTAACTTGGTTCAACCACTCTGGAAAGCTGTATGGAGATTCCTCAAATGACTAAACATAGAGCTTCCCTATGACCCAGAAATTCCACTCCAGCACATTTACCTGAACATTCGGACAAGCGACACTAAAGCTACCAGCACAACTATATTCATTGTAGCATTATTTACTACAAGTAAGATATGGAGCCAACCCAGATGCTCCTCAGTAGGTGAATGGATCAAGAGAATGTAATATATATATATATATATATTAGAATCCTATGCTTCCATCAGAAAGAATGCCCTTGCCCATTTGTAAGGAAGTGGAAGGATTTGTTTTTGTATTTGTTTTGAACAACTATGCCCTCAAGTTTAACTAAGGAAGTTATCAAAGCAACCTTTACTTATCTCCAAAGGCCTTCCAGATGTTCTAGCTCCATTCTGGCCAGCTCTTCCTAAAGTTGTCTGTTTTAAAGACAGACTGACCTGTGGCCATTCTGCCTGAGGCCTGAGGAGACAAATAACAGAAGGAGGGAGGGTGGAAGCAAAGAGCGGGAGGCTGTGCTGCTGTGGGCAAGTGTTTGAGCTGTGTCTTCTAACCTAATAAGCATGGATGGATGGAATAGGAAGTGGCCTCAGGTCTGCATGCGGTGGGGGGAAGGGGAGGGGGAGGAGGGGCCGGGGTGGGGGGTATGCCACAGGGCAGGCAGGGTCAGGGGACAACAGCTCTGTGCCACCACAGAGCCACCACAGCGCCCCCGGGGTTAATGTGCACGTGCGTACGCACGCTTCCCCGGCCATTGATCAGGAAAATCAATTTGGGTTCTATTTTAATGCACTGTTTTCCAGCCGCAGTGAGTGATTTTTGCAAATACTAGAAAGGATCTCGCAAATGCCTGTGTAGATTGGGTCAAGAGTCCGTCCATTTTCCTGAAAGCCTTTGAGCAAACAGTGCTGGCATGTTTATGAAAGGAGACAGTTTTGCCTCCTTTATCCAATAAAAGTGATCCGTGTGGTGGAAGGCGTCTAGAGGAAACGCTCTTTGGAGCGCGAGGTTTGTTTGCTCCGGTTTGGACTCGGGAGCTCCTGTTTCCTAGGCAGGAGCTGTACCACTTGTGCCAGGCCTCCGTCCTTTTCCTCCCTCCTTTTGCCTTCACCAGCCTGGGCCATGATCCTCCTGCCTTTACTTCCCATAAAGGTGAGATCAGAGCACCCAGCTTATTAACTGAAACGGGATCTTGCTAACCCTTTCCCAGGCTGGTTTCCAGCTGCTATCCTCCTGCCCTCCATCCGCTGGGTAATGGGGATTGCAGGGTGGCATGAGCCACCCTGCCCATTCCATTTGAATGGCTACTTTAGGATCTAACTTTATCCATTGCCACACTGCCTGGCCACTGGTCAGTGCCTACCTAAGCAACTGCTCAGAATGTGGAGGGGATTCAGCAGGATGGCGGGGGCGCTGGGCTTGTCCCTGCTCCATGCCACCTGATGGTTTCTTCCACCCAGGCACTTCACAAACTGCTACCATGCCCCATTCCCTAACTGGTGCCAGGGAGGCCTGGGTAGTGGGCAGGAAGAGCAGCCCCTCCTGACACTTCTGAACGGTCCACGTAGGCCCCTTGGAGCAAGGCAAGTCTGCAGGGGGGCTCCTGAGCAGGCAGCCCTGCACGGGCTTCCTGAGTTCAAGCCCCGGCACCAGTAGGTGTGTGCACACACTCACACACAAGCACCCCCTTCTCTGCGTGGCCAGTCGTGTTCTCCATCCTCACACCCACCCTTCCGTGAGCTCCATGTGACAGGGAACGGTGGCCCTCACCAAGGGACACGAAGACAGGAGAAGTGACAGTCTCACTAGCCAGAGTTGAGTTGGGGTTTCAGGCATGAAACATGAGTTGTTTTCAGGGACCTTGTACTTCTCAAGGACCCCAGGCCCCCCAACCTTATTCTGAGAAAGGCTAGGGCATCTGGAGGGGCCTGGATCTGGGGGAAAAAAACAGAAATAAAGATGAGCCGTGGCGCTGCAGGACCCAGGAGTGGCCACCTGAGATTTTTCTGGGGGGAACAGCCGCTGCCCACTCCACCCACACCGGCGGTGGTACCAGTGGCTTCCCCTTGGCACACCTCCTCCCGCCCTGCCAGCGATGGTTGGTGAATAGTGCTGACAGAAGCCGAGTGAAATGTCACAGTTTCAGATCCGAGGCGGCGCAGAGAGCTGGAGTAAGGCCTGTCAGGCCTTCAGAGGCTGACAGCCAAATCCTTTACTCTTCAGCTCCAACATATGGCGTGAAGTAGGGTGTGAAAGATAAATTTCTTTGGATAGGTGCAGAAAATGTGCACGGCGTTTTCACTGCTGGGCTGCATAGAAAGATCAAAACAGCCACGTTTCTGAGAGCAGAATTTTAATGCTTTGAAGACAGGCCTCCAGACGGGCGGCATGGAGGCAGAACTCCTACCTGCTTAGCGTAATTAGCAGCTTGTGCGGGCAGTCCAGGACAGCCAGGCGAGAAGGGGCCTCTCCCAGCCCCTACCCCATCCTGACTCTCCTCTGCGAGGCTCAGGGCCACAGGGGTCCCCAAGGTCTCATAACCCTCCACTGGCTCTGCAGCTGAGTCTCTGAGAGGCTGTCCCCTTTGAAGCCCCAAGCCACCCCTCCTTAGAGGCTCCCCCTTGAGTGTGAGCCCAGTGGACAGTGACCAAGCTGTGGCTGCAGCTATACAACTTTCTCTTGGTCTGAGGACCAAGCCTGGGACTTCAATTCAGAACCATCTAGAATCGGACATGTCAGATTGGACTTCTGCCACCACTTTGTAAACTTTTGTCTGTGCGTGTGTCTTCCAGGCACAGAACCTCTGTTTGTAGCTGAGCAATGGGTTCAAGGTGCTCTGGAAATCTAATCTCAGGGATACAGTTGTGTGCAGGAAAGGCATGGGGTGTTTGTGTGAGCTTATCATGTCGGTTTTCCCACAGTACTTAGAAGGATGTTGCAGTTCCTCTGATGGAAGCTTAGAGTTCTTGATGTCTGTCTGTCTGTCCACCTTGCCACAAAGCAAATTGAGCCTGGAGTGCCTGGCAGGCTGTCTGCTCCTCAGGCTGTCCGCCACCTCTCACCCAGGGTCCTGCTAGGAAGTACCTGTGGATGTGAAGGGATTTGTCCTTCCGCCTTTCTTGTCACCTGCAGTGCGCCATAGCGAGGGTAGTCTCAGGAGCGGGGCAGGGACCAGGAGTGACGTGGCCCCATGCGAGTTTCCAAGTCGGGGGGGTCAAGGACTTACAGAGTGTCCAGGGGCTGCTGGGTGCCTTAAACGTGGTCCTGGTGTTCACCCCAGTGAATAGGAGAGGGCTGCCTGTGGAGAATGCCCCCAGCCACGGGCAGTCCTCAGAGAGGGCCAGTCCCCTCTGCACCGGAGCCGGGACTGTGCAAGTTCACGCCAGCCGCGTTCGCCACCTTCCCCACTCCAATTTCATCTCAGCCACATTGGAATCTGACCATATTTACTCAGAGCTGCTTCACCTTGTATTTTTCATTTGACAATATTAATTGTGACCTTTCAGAACTCCCAATTAAACTTTGCAATAAAATGGAAAGGTGAACCAGCAGAGGAGGGTGGGGACATGGCAGACAAAGTGTGTGTGTGTGTGTGTGTGTGTGTGTGTGTGTGGAGCCGCCGCTGCCAGCCAGGCCCAGGCCAAGGAAGGCAGCAGAGTCCTGCTTGCCCACGAGCCAGGCAAAAGATGCGTACATGGACAAGAAGGCCAGGCCCGCACCATGCCCCCGGCCGTGGCCCCCACGCCCGCAGGGAGCTGCGTTCCAGACCCATCTTTGCTCCCAGAGGAAGGTCAGCCCGAAAGCTCAGCTCAGCAGCAGCTGCTCCATCCGTGTGGAGAAGACTCGTCTCAGCAGCCTTTTGAATCTTCAAAACCAGCTGGAACGTGCAATTTGCCGGTGTCTGGCTGCAGTTCGGCCTCCTCCTGCCAGGGCGAGGATGGGATGGGGGGCTGTTTGTCCCCCCCCCGCCTCCACCCAGGAGATGCCAGGCCTCCAGGTACTGCGGAGTGAGCCCCAGCAGGCTGTACACCAGGAGCTGTGCCTTGAAATCTAGAGATAACAAGCAGAAAGCCCTGAGCCAACCCTGTGGGGGACTTGGGCCCTCCTGCCCCCCTTGTCCTAGCTACACCTCCACCCTGTCATCCCCTCCCACTCACCCTACTTCTCTGACGTTAAGGGTCCCAGCCCTCACCTAGCAGGAAGCCTCAGAGTCCAAAAGCCTCCAGGTCCTGAGCCAGTCGTGGTGAAGAATGCTATGAAATGATCCAGCTGCCCCTTCCAGCTAGCCAGGAAGATGGCCGTGAGGCTGACCTCGAGTCCATCTCTGCCCTGCACAGTGATGAGCACTCAGCTCTGAAGCTGCTGTTGGAGAGTTGATTGCATGCATGTATGTGTGCGTGCATACCTGCGCGTGCGTGTGCACACACACACACACACACGCACACACACACACACGCACACACACCCTACTTCAAAGGACCCTCCATAGCAGGCCCACCCACGTGGGCTGGCTCTGAGCCTTGCGGCCCAGATGGGGGCTGTATGTAAGAAGCAGACTCCCCACTGCTTCTGCTGGCGCTCCCAGCCCTGGATGCCTGTGCATGGAGGCCTGCAGGCTGCTTGCTCTGTGGCAAGCCCTGAGCCAGATTCCCAGGAAAGCTTCGGCAGCCTGGTGGATGTCTGCAAACAGCTGAACGCTCCCTCTGCAAGCAGCTGGCTGGCTCGCTTGTCAGGCATTGTGTCAACAGTGCGGACTTACATCAGTGGTGGCCAAGTCAAATGCCCTGCTTGTGTGAGGATTCCCCAGATGCCAGTGAAGCTGGAGCCTCCTGTGAATTCCACATGAACGCAGCCCTCCTGTCCCCCTGAGCCCCCTCTTCTGGAGAAGGCGCCATCCTGGGTGACAACCCCATCCTGGGTGACAGCCCCATCCTGCCCACTCGCCACAGCCATGGCCTTGCCAAAGCCCACGCCTGGTCCCGTGGCTCCCACAGGGTGCTCTGGATGCCACATGCTGGACTCTGCAGCCCACTTAGTCTCTCCCGGCCCAGGCCCACCCCTTGGCGCCCCTCCTCCCAGTGTGGGCACAGCAGCATCCCCGGGGTGGAAGGCTCAGGCTCGTGAGCATGCTGCCAGCGGTCACAAAGCTCAAGATAGCGAGTGGAGCGGGCGGCAGGAGTCCCTCCCCCCCCCCAGATGGCACAAGCTAATTATTCCCATGTGTGCAGCACCTTACACCTCTGTAGACGTTTTCCAGAATGTTGGAAAGCAGATGCTTGTGTCGGTGTTTGTAGCCGTGCGAGCGTTATTTTCATTCTCGGGATCGGGAGGACCATCTGTGTGTTTCAGTGGAGCTTGCCACCAGTGTTGAGTGGGAAACTTTGAGACAAGGGCAGAGCGAGATGTTTCTTGCTTGCTGTCCAAGCCCCACAGTCCCTGGGGCCTCGGAGGGTCCAGGCCGCACAGGCTGTGCCACGAGTGGATCTAAACTAAGCCAAGCACAGAGTGCCAAGGCCAACACTGTGTACCTGTAGTTCCAGACTTCCTCCCCCACGTTAACACAATAGAACTTTCCAGAAAAGGGAAGCAGGAGCCAGAAGTTCCTCTGCTGCCATCGGTGTCCTTGGATGAGCTGTTACCTCACGAAGCCTGGCGTCTGGTGAAGTGGCAGCCAGTGGGCCCAGGACAGAGCTCTTCAGGGCCTCCCTCACCCACAGCCCCAGTCAGCCTCCCTACCTGAGAACCACTCGGGGCCTCCAGGCCTCTGCTCTGTCCTGCTCCAGCCTCCTCACCAAAGTCTGCGGTAAAGCAGTGCAGAGGGGCCAGGAGGGATCTGTCCACCGACTTCCCCCGGAGGGAGGAGAGCTGGTGACGGGGGAGCCACAGGGCCCTCTCCTCTTATGGCCATTCACTCAGCACACTCTTACCAAGCACCCAGCATGCGCAGTACTGTTCTGGGTACTAAGTGTCGTTGCTGACTTGGAGGCCCTACCTCACAGATCCTCCCGGGAGAGGGATCTAGGTCCCTGAGGCACTGTTCTACACCACATTCATTTCATTTAGACCCTTAGAGAGCCCAGGGTCAGAAGCCTCGAGGGCCACGGGCAGGTACGGCAGAGCCAGCACTCACTCCACAGACGCCAGGGTGGCATCCATTCTGCCCCCTGAAGCCAGTAGCTTCAGCATCCACTGTCTCTCTACTTCTATCCTTTGACCCCCTCTTTCAAAGGCCCACGAAGGTACTGGGTCCAGGGTGATTCTGTCTAGGGTCCTTAACCTAATTCCATCTGCAAACACTTTTTGCCTGGTAAGGTGACATGGTCACAGACTCTGAGACTGCAACATGGAGATCTTTGGGGGTATTGTTACACCTGCCTCCTCCCACCCCCCAGTTATGACCCCCCCCCAGACTGCCACATAGGCCCCTACATGCAGCACTGAGAGAGAAAGACATGCTGGGGATGAGGAGAGAGCAGAGCCCCTGCAGGGGCAGAGCCAGCCCAGGCCGCTTAGAAGGTGGTGTCGCTGAAGGTAGCTGAACACTAAGGTGAGCAGCTGGGAGCCACACAGGGTCAGGGTGAAGGGCGCACAGAAGGACGGACAGCAGCCACCAGACAGCCTGACAGTGCGGCTAGGGAGACCCAGAGAGCAGGGAGGACAAGAGGTTGAGGAGTACAGAAGCTGGGTAGCCCAGGGGCCGACTTCTAGATGCCGATGCTAGACCTGACCCCGGGACCATGCAGGCCTATGGGCTAGGGGAGACAGGACGGGGTCAGCCGGGCGTCCAGGAGGCAGCAGGAGGCGCTGTGATGGCTGCATGGGAAGCAATGAGGCTCAGAAGAGGGTACTCAGCTGGTGGGGGTGGCAGCATCCAGGCTGGATGGGTGTCACCGAGAGCTGGTCACATCCAGCCTTCTGCTGGGCACAGCATGAATACAGGCCCCGTGCTATGGGACCGCCTGACAAATCGACCCCCAAGCACCCCAGAACTCTCCTGTGGTCAAGAAGTCATTCTTAGTATTAGTGAGTGAAGAGGACGCAGTAGAAGCCTTCCCGGCTCGGGTGCTTGAGACTTAGCGATGGTGGGCAGAAGAGCCAGCGAGCCGGCTACAGCAGGGCCCGAGGCCAGAGCCGTGTCTTGAGGGAGCAGCTCTGGCCCTGATTTCTCATCCTGACATTCCTGAAGAGCGTCATCCCTCCTCTCTCTGAGCAGATGGACAAACGTGAAGAGAAAAAGACGCTTCTGAAATGTGGCTCCTATTCCCAAGCTCCTCTGGGGAAGGGTGGCACGTCGAGCTGGCACCTGAGGCCCGGGCCGCCCATTCCGTCCAGCTGCATCCTGGCGAGCCTCTGTTTCTCCAGCAAGGCTGTGGGTCAGCATGGACCACACACAGCAGCCCACACCGGTCCCCACCACAACAGAACAAAGGCAGGCAAGCATCTTGCCTGGGGAGAGGGAAGTGCCCCCTGCGTGCCTCGTTGGGAGGGAGGGGCCGGAGGATGCCCTCTGCCCCTGGGGATGCTGGGGCCTGCCTTGGCCTGGGCAGGCATCGCAGAGATCTAATGTGGCGAGATGGGACTCGGGTGAGGTCGAGGACCACGCCTCAGGTCCTGGACACGCCAGACGCCAAGCACCACCTCTCGTGCCAGCCCCGTGCTGGGCGGGGCCCGAATCCCAGGCTGTGCCTTGTTCGTGGAAAAGCCTTCCGAGGCTGGTTGTGTTGGGAGCCACAGCCAGGCAGGGCTTGGACCCCGCAGAAGTCCCCGAGTTGGGGTGAGATAACACACATCACTAGGTTTCCGCTTCCATCTAGACCAGAAGGCAGAGGGAAGCCTGGCCCATGACCTGCTCAATTAAAGCAGGTGCTCTCGGCGCTGGACCAGAGGTCAGGAAGTCACCTCTGCACTCGGGACATGGTGACAGTCTAGCTGCGTGGCTCTGGCTCTCTCCATGGCTGATGGGTTGGTTAGTGGGTAAAGCAGGTCCCATCTCCCTGCTGGCTCCTTCGTCTCTCGCCAAGTGAAGAAATGCACTGAGCAAGCCCACAGGCACTGGAGAAGCCCTTGTCTTGGCCGTCCTGTCCAGAAGAAACAACAATGCCTTTCTATCTGAAAGCAACCTGTAACTGTGAGCCTCGGTGAGTTCTAAGCAGACTCGTTGGTTCTTTTGTTTTGGGTTTTTTTTTCCTCCTTTTTCTTTTTCCTTTCTTGGCAATTTTTTTTCATGACTAGCACACAGGAGAGGGGGGAAAAAAGAGGCTCCAGAATGTTTGCAAAGAATCCATCTGAGCCAGTGTCTGGTCTCTGACCAGTGAGAGGCACAAATACTCCTGGCTTCCAAACCCCGAATTGTTGTACCCTCAGAAGAGCACAAAATACATGAAAAGTGATGCTGCAGAAGTTTCATAGAATATACAGAAATAGTTCACTAATGACATTAACCTGCATTTGCTGCTTTTCTGCCAACCCAAACAGATAATTTCTCAAGTCTTTATCTCATTTTTCTATATAATTGCTGCTTTAAATCACAAAAGGCTTTCAAGTTACGGGTGTGAAACAAACATGGCAGTCACCTGCAAAGGCCTCAATCCAGCCTCCCCCAGAAGATAAAGTCTGGAGGGAGCTCAGAGAAGTGGGGGTACCCCTCAGTGTGTTTATTCAAGCATCAAGCTTCCCTCCGTGTTGACATTGTCTCCTGCGAAGGGCCGGGTATTGCTCTGTGGCTTCCTTTTGTTCCTACCTTATGGAGAACAGATAATTCTGAGAGTTTCTGTTTTGCCTATTATCGTCTCTTAAGATGCACTTTGCAGCCCAGGCTGTGGATTGATGAGCAGAAACCCTGTCTTGGTGAAAAGCAAAGCAAGGTGATAAGACATGGCTTCGTGTTCCCTTCTGGGGGTCTAGCCGCCGTGGCCTTCAGCGGGGCTTTTCAGGATGAGCTAGCTGTGTCCAGTGCCAACTCTGTACCCAGGCTCCAGTTGTAAGGGGTCCTCTCAGCCCTGGTCTCAGTTTATCTGGGAAGAGGGCCCTGATTGATTAGTGATGTCTGCTGGAGAACCACCAGGGCTGCGGCTGTTCAGGTACGGTTACTTCTGCCTTGGTTCCGCTTGCCTGCTCCTCTGTCCAGTGGAGCTGGGTGATTTGTGGGCAGGCCTGAATTCCTTTCTGTCCAGTTCATTTTCCAGCAGCCTCTGCATGCCTAGTACCATGCTGGGGGGCTGGGGCGTTCTCCTGGGCTCAGACATCACCAATGCTTTCCACGTGGAGGTTGCCATCTCTGTGTGGCTTGAGCTCAGGCTCCCTTGAGACAGGGAGGCAGGGAATTGGACTCTGGCAGCGGCAGGCTGGTGCCTGACGGTTCTGGAGTGTGGAATTAGGTCAGACATGGTGCTCAGAGAGGTTAGACAAGCTCCCCAAGGCCACTCCTCGTGGGCTACTTCACCTCCCGCCCTACCTCCCCGCTCCTTGGTGCTGTGGGGAGCTCAGGGAGGGAGTGGACCGTGGCACTAGACACTCGGTGAGAAGAGGCTGAGGTGGGCGGGGAGAATCCAGTCCAGAGCCTGTCTTTCTCTAAGAGCCTTTCATTTACCTGTCATGGCCATGTGGGGGTTTCAGCTCAGGACTTTGTGCTTGGTAGGCAGGAATTCTCTACCACCTGAGCTACACCCCCAGTCCATTTGCGCTTTCAATCATTTTTTACAAAAGCATTTTCCCAAGGATCAGCCTGTGCTTTCCTCGTGACCTGTATGGCAGGTCACAGCACCTGGCTGGTTTGTGAGGGGTTTTACTTTCTGTCTGGGTGGGCCCTGAACCCGGGGTCTTCTGAGGTAGCCATGATGTTATCTTTCAGAGGGAAAGCCCAGAATCTTTTTCACTGTGCTCTCGTGTACACTCAGCAGGCGCTGAGAATCCCAAAGAACAAATGGAGCTTTACAAGGTGGGCCAGGCAGGAAGTGGTCGCCGAGGACAGATGAGAGTGAACCCAGCCCCCCCCCCCACTTCTCAGTGTCTAAATCATGGGGGTGGGGGAGAGGGAGTTGGAATCATTCCCAATCCGTTCTGCAAGTTTTAATTTACACCCAGGAATTAAATGTCATATAATTTTCATGTGTTTGGCTGGGGTTCTTCACTGCTAGCCTGGAAAAACAATTCTTTATCAAGATCTCGTGTGGAAATTGTCCAGGGATGGTTGCCCCAGAGAATGTTTCATCCACATAACGTGCTCCTCACACAGCCCCCCACCGCCAGGGTTGTTGGCCAGCACGGCGTGTCCCAGAGGGGGCTTAGAGGACCCGTGGACTGGGTCCCAGGTCACAGGAGGCCCCTCCCACCTCCTCCTAGCTGACTTCATTAGCCAGCTTTCATCCAGCCCCAAGTTCAGTCACCAGAGTGGAGCTTAGAGACGCCACAATCCTGGCCAATGTGCGTTCCTTCCCTGGCCATGGAAATCTGACGGCCAGCGCTCTGACTGGCCTCCTTCAGAGACATGGCGTGGCTTGGGAGCGTACCCCAAGGCTCGTCCTACTTGAGGATGGAAAAGACGGAAGCCTGTAGCTCCCGGCAGGCTCAAGCTGGGTGTCAGCTACACGTGGGCTCAGAGGGAAGGCCGGGCGCAGACATGTGTACCGATATGGTCTTTAGAGCCAGGGCCTGCCCCGAGGCCATCCCTGTAGCCTGTTGTCTTACTGGCAGAGGAGAAGGTGTGATGGCATCTCCCGTGCTAGGGAGGCTCCATGTGGGCAGAAGACCACGACACAGTGGCCCGGCTCCGGCCCCTCGACGGCAGGCTTCACCTGCCCACTCCTGGGAAAGGTGGCGGTTTCCACGAGGCGTGGCTTGTCCGCTGAGGTCCAGGAGTCCTCCGGGGAGGAGTCCGGGGAGGCAGGCTGGGCGGCCAGTGTGCGGAGCCCGGAGGAAGTGTGTTTGGGATTCCTGAGCCCCTTGGTGTTTACCTTAGGAAAATGGTTGGCAGCTCCCCCGGGAGTGTTGACGGAGTTGCTGGTAAAGTTCAGGCTCTTGTTTGGATTCGGCTCCAGTAAACAGAAGCTGAAGATGAGTCAGAGCCAGGGCTGCCAGCAGCCTCGGGCATGCTCGGGAGGACGGGCCTGGGCGCCAGCGCAGGGCTCCGGGCGAGGACGGGCCTGGGCGCCAGCGCAGGGCTCCGGGCGAGGACGGGCCTGGGCGCCAGCGCAGGGCTCCGGGCGGCCCGGCTTTCTGGCCAGGGCTGAGCAGGCCGCCTCGTTCACGTCTATCACGGCACTGCGGGGCACCTGCACTGCTGCCTGGCTTGTGCCACAGGCTGTGTCCCCACCCAGAGTGACACGCGTAGCCTCTCACGGCCAGGACAGCGGCTCCCAGCCTCACGGGCCCTCGGTGAAATGTGCAGAGCAGCTTTGCGAGAGCTGTGAGAGGAAAGGGGTGCTCGGGCCCACCCCAGGCAGCCAGGGGAGGAAGGAGCGCACAGCAGGAAACAGACCCCCACCCGCTAGGTAAAGTGGAGAACGGGCAGGACTGGGGGCTCCGGGGAGGGGCAGAGCCCACAGGCGTCACCCCAGCCTTCACTGCCATGATTTCGTGCAGCTGTCAAAATGTCCGCCCCGTCCTGCTCCTGGTGTTTAGTCCCCACCTGAAGCCCCGGCATCTCGGCCACCACCCCACACGTGCAGAGTGCACAGAGCTCCTGGCTTCTGAGAGCCCCGTGGGAGGAAGCAGTGGCCTGGCGTTGGCCGGGGCATTGACCCCAAGAGGTCAACGTGACATGGCTGTCGGCAGCGAGAGCAGAGCAAGGTCACAGCATCCACAACCCAGGCCAGCAGGATGGAACAAATTCCCACAGCTCCCCCCATCTCTGCCCCTCCCAGAGCCCTGCACCACCACTGTAGACACAGGAGACCTGTGGGTACCCGGGATGTGCCGGGAGGACACTCGGGAATTCCAGCCCACATTGGGGTGCCCAGGCCTCCGGGAGCCACGCAGGGACTGAGCTCAGAACCTCTTGGCGCCCCTGCCCACTTGAGGGGCTCGGGGCATCGGGATGCCCCGGAAGGAGGTATGCAAGTGTGAGCGGTGCACGAAAGCCGTGTGGGTGTGGCAGTGTGGACCCCGTGCCTGGCTCTGCTGCGTCGGGCAGTGGGTCTGGAACAGGAACTTCTGGAGAGAGCTGAGCTCTGCAGGAAATCAGTGCCTGGAAGGTTCGAGAAGAGCGAGGTGGAAGTAGCCCTGCGGCTCAAGTTGCCGGGCACTAGCAGTGACACAGTGCGGCTCAGGGATGGCGCCAGGCCCCGAGTTCGAGCCGTCCTCCACACAGCTCAGGCCTGGCAGTGCCCCGCTGCTCAGGGCACGACAGACCAACCGCACTGACTGGAAACACGTTTCCTAATTGTGTAGACATTTGCACACCTCAGGAACCGCTGCTGAGCAGCATGTAGCCGGGCCAAATGCAACGGACAGCCAGGCCCGCGGCCCCGGGGCCCTGGCCAGGCGATCTGCCTGCTGTGGAGACTGGCTGCTCCAGAGGCTGGCAGAGCATCCCCGTCCCCTGCCTGGCAGATGGCCGCTCCGGGCCTCAGCGAGCCCTTCCTGTGGCCCTGCCACCTCTCAGTCCCCCAGGGAGACGGGGGTGTCATAGTCACAGCAGATGCCACACCTGTGCCTGTCTAAAATGCAGGTGAAGGAGAGGGAGACGCCCCCCTCGGGTATGCCAGCCTCAGCCCGGCCCCACGCAGCCCCCCGGACAAACCCACAGTGCCTCCCACGCTGCCAAGGCCTCTTTGGCCCTGTTGCTTTGATGTCGGGGCACCCGTGGCCCTGATTGTCGAGGTGCCCTGGCATTTTTAGGGCTCTCAGAGAGGGGCTCAGCGCTGCCTCCTCCTACCTCCCGCCTGCCCTGGGGAGCTGGGAGCCCTGGCTGGAGCCGGCACAGCCATGGGTGCAGCGTGGCCAGAGGAAAGGGGCTCAATGCCCCGCACGCTCTCGTCATCTGGCTGATGCTCTTCTGACCAGGGGGTGCTCTGTGTTGCCAAGGGGTGGTGGGGGGCCGCAGGGGGAGCAGCAGAGATGGGGCAAGGGAGGGGCGGAGCCCAGGGGGCCACAACAGGGGTGGGAGGGGAGGCAGGGGGGCAGAGAGGACTTTTCACAGCTGGCTGCTCAGTCATGGAGGAAGTGTCTGTACTTGTGTCCAGTGGATGCCACAGAGGGCAGCGGCCCCTGTCCACACACCCAGTGTCCACAGACACAGAACCCCCACTCTACCTGGTCCCCACTGCACCCTGCACCTGCCCCCTGCACATTGCCATCTGGCCCTGCTGGCTCTGCCCCAGGGCCTTTGCACTGTACCTGTGCAGTCAGCCAGCCCCCCATCACGGGGGCCAGGCAGGTGCAGGTTCCCCTCTGCCCTCTGCTTGCATCTCAGCTCCCTGGCTGCTTTGCTGCCCACGTTGGTTTCTGCGCCCGCCTTTTCCTGTGGCTTCCTTCCACGCTGGGCTCCACGCTCTGTGTGCTCTGTGCCTGGACAGTAGAAGGCCTGTGCTGGCAGGGGTCGGGGAGGAGAGAGGAGGAAGAGGGGAGGCAGGAGGGGAAGAAGCAGCACCTCTGCACAGCTCCAGCTACAAGCTCACCTCTGGCTCTGGTGATCTTTCTCAAGTCACCTAACAAGAAAACAATAGAGATGTTTGCAGCCACAGCAGAATTCCCCAGCTCACCGGTCTTGGAGGCAGCCTGATGCCCCCTAAATGTCAGGCTGTCACTGCAGGTAAGGGAGCCAGCCGCTACCCCGTTCCTGCCCCTGCACCCCCCCGCGTGCGTGTGTCAGCAGCCAAAGGAGAAGAGGATGAAGGGTTAAACCCAGCAGCCTTCGAATCCGCGCATCTGCAGCAGACACTCTGGTGCCCACACCCCTGCACCGCCCCTGCTGCCCTGCCTCTGCAGTGACTGTATGAGAGGAGATCCAGGATGATCTTGGAAGAAAGTTACCCCCTTTCAGGGAAAAAGCAAGCTGGGTCCCTCTGTGTGTCTGAGACCTGGACTGTGAGCTCTGGACCTGGAAATTGAGCCATGAGACCCTCAGACTACAAAGACAGCAGACCCCAGAGGCTCCCCAACACCCCAGGTCCTGTCAACAGGCGCTCCACTTCACCTAAACCAGAGCAAGCACCCCCTCACGCTCCAGCCTGGGGCCGCCAGCTGGGATCTGGCTCACACACACACACACCCACACCCCTGGAGAGCTCAGCTCAGAGGCAGAGGAGCTGAGGAAAGAGGGCCCTGGGAAGTCCTAGCCTGGGAATCTGGACTCAGGGGCTCCCTGGTGTGGGCAGTGTCCCCCAGGGCACAGAGCAGAAGACAGCAGAAATGCAAACGCTTGACTCCTCCAGCCAGCTGCACAGAGCCATGGCCGCTGAGGCCGAGGGCCCCAGAGGCCAGTACCCTCTGCCTCGGTTTCCTCATGAGCACAAGGAAGACACCCTGGCTTCCCACACAAGACTGGGTGGGCTGTCAGGACACTGGACCAGGGGCAGTGCCCAGTGGTGAGCACGTGCCCCAGGAAGGCCCTGGACAGCCAGGATTGAGTGCAGCCCCTGCAGTGGACATGGAAGGGGCCTTTGCAGGCTGCACCATGGGCTGTAGGCCCCAGACTGTGCTGAGCCAACATCCAAAGTGTGCACTTGTCCTTCCTTCCTTCTTGAGGGCAGACAAGCAGCCTCCTCAAATAAAACCAGGAAGCAAGAGGAAGGAAGCTGGCCAAAGGGGAAGCAAAGATGGAACACAGAACAGAAGCTGGGTGAAATGTCACCCATCTGACCTAAACTGTGAGGAGGGCGGACATGAGAGTTAAAGTGTGAGACCAGCCCTGAGAAAAAGCATGCAATCCCATCTGAAAAGCAGGAACAGCCAAAAGAGCTGGGGGCCAGCTCAAGTGATAGAGCGCCTGTTCAAACCACAAGAGAACCAGGGAGGGAGGGAGGGGGGAGGGGGGGAAGCAAGGAAGGAAAAGAAAGAAGAGAAAGAAAGATCAAAAGGAAAAGAAGGAAGAAGGGAGCGCGTCCATAGTCTGGCTTCGTCGGTGCCGCTGGGCTCCGGCGCTGCAGCGTCGAGGAGACACTTCCTGTGGGCCAGGCCTGGTGGCTGGGCGCTCAGGAGCAGCTGTCCCAGGCTCCGTTCTCTGGACAGGAAGCCCCCCCCAGGCACTCCATCATCTGCAAACAAGGCATGCTCGGGCTCTGGCTCGTAGCAGGCTGTACTTTGCTGAGCCACAGGACCTGCCTTTCTGCTGCTATTTCCAAAGGGTGCTGTTCCCCAGGGCTGCTTCCACACCCAAGGGTGACTGCGTGACCAGCGCTGGCCTCCGGGGCCCTGGGCATGACTGTGGGGCCCAGCGCTGGCCCACGGGGCTGGTGTTGTGAGGCCTCCTGTTCTGAGCCCAGAGCTTTCCTGCGGTTGGACGTGTCCGTGTCTGTCCCAGGCTGGCAGGACGAGGTGCGAGCTCGGGTCCCGTTGGAGAACCCCTGCTCATCTTGCTCAGGAGCTGCCCCTCGTGGCCTGTGATCCCAGAGGGCGCACGGGGGGCATGTGACGCGGGACCCTTGCTCCGAGGAGGAGTGCCTCCTGTTCCGCTATGCACACAGCCCAGACGCCATGGTTTCTTCTCCAAGCAGTGACAACACTTGCCAAGACTGTCACTAACTCTCTGCGCGTGTCTTTATAAAATACCTTAGCGCTGTCACTTAATCCTGGCCGCCCAGCCCCTCCCGCTGGCTCCTGCTCCACTGGTCTTATTAATTTACTCTTCAGGGCACAGGGGCTTATCTGTGTATTTTGTACTAATCTCACAGCAATCATGGAGCTGTCGCTTCAGTCTTTTCTCAGTGACAATTGAGTGTCAAGAATGATGCATCCACTCAGTTTGTGAGCTGATTTTAAGTTGTTTGCCACTGGGGAGAAGAGTACTCTAAAAGCAGCTTGAAGCCAGGCCTCGCTGGCTCAGGCCTGGCTAATGAGGAGGCTGAGATCTGAGGATCAAGGTTTGAAGCCACCCCAGGAAGAAAATTTTGTGAGACTCTCATTTCCAGTTAACTAGCAAAAGGCCAGAAATAGAGGTGTGGCTCAAATGGTAGAGTCAAAACGTGAAGTAAGAGTGTGAGGCCCTGGGGTCAGTCAAGCTCCAGTAACCAAAATACCCAATACTCAAAATAGGGCGGGGACTTTGGCCTAGTGGTAGAGTGCTTGCCTAGCAGCACAAAAACCCGGGTTCAATTCCTCAGTGCCACATCCATAGAAAAGCCAGAAGTGGTGCTGTGGCTCAAGTGGTAGAGCTTTAGCCTTCAGGAAAACACAAAGACAGTGCTCAGAACTCAGTGCTCCTGAGTTCACTCCCCAGAACCGGCAAAATAAGTAAATAAATAAATAAATAAATAAATAAATAAATGCCTCTTGAGATTTCCCTTTCACTTGGAAAAATAATCCTTATTCTGTCCTCTACGGAGGGGACAGCTCTGGGGGCCAGAGCCAGACCCTAGTCACAGCTGCCTTTGTCCTACTAACACAACTCCCCTGACACAGCTCAGGGACGGTGGGCTGGCTGCTTTCTGGGCCAGGCAGGGCAGAAATGCCTGGTTTTGTCTCGTTTTAAAAACACTTTTAAATATACATTAAAGATTCCTCTTCAACTTAAGGGTGGGGAAGCACTTTTACAGCCAGGTGCCAGTGGCTCATGCCTGCAATCCTAGTTACTCAAGATGAGATCTGAGAATCAGGGTTCAAAGACAGCCTGAGGCAAAAAAAAGTCTCCAATTAACCATCAGAACGCTGGAAGTAGAGCTGTGGCTTAAGCATTAGAGCACTAGCCTTGAGAAAAGAAAAACTAAACAAAACTCAGAGATAGCACCGAGGCCCTGAGTTCAAGCCTCAGGACCACACACACACACAACACACACACTTTTCTGTTAAACCCACAGGTGGGAGGAGAGGAAGCATTAACGTAAAATCTTTATTATTTTAAGGCAGGTAACAATGAGAGGTGAACATGAGGGAAAGGTATTTTATCAGATATTACAGAGAATCTTTTTCTACAATCTTCTTCTAGAATACGTACTAATTAAGTCACGCAAATGGTGACAGCTGGATTGCTTAAACACCTATCCTGCCCTGTCACTGCCAGGAGCCCGCATTTTCATACATGCTCAGTCACTCTGTCCGTGGCTTGCAGCAGCAGGGTATGACGCTGGCAAGTGTGTGTGTGTGTGTGTGTGTGTGTGTGTGTGTGTGTGTGTGTGTGTGTGTGTGTGAGAGAGAGAGAGAGAGAGAGAGAGAGAGAGACAGAGACAGAGACAGAGACAGAGAGAGAACTTGCAGGGTGCTAGCAACACACAAAAACACACATAGGAAAGAGCACACTAACGTGGCACAAAGGAAGCTGGCTCTTCCTGCAGTGGAGTTCAAAGAGCTGCGTGTGAGAACTGGGGAGGGAGTGGGGGGAGCTGACAATTGGGCTGCATAATTAATGCTTGGAAAACAGAATTGTGAGCTGGGCGAGAGCGGTGTGAATCTGCTGCCTCCACTCTGTGCCCGGCAAGGAAGCCTGCGGTGTGCAGACCTGCCCGGCCCAGGGCAGGCAGGCGGGGCCTCACTGAGTGAAAAGGGCAGAAGCAGGACTGCTCACTTCACCGTGGATCTGCCCGTAGGGAACAGGCCCTCTGCCAGCTTTCTCACCCCCTCCGCCCTCCGCCTCTGTGTCAGACCCCGGGACGGCAAGGCGGAGCTGCCAGGCCCAGCCATGGGAGGACGCGGGCAGCAGGGAGTGGGGAGTGGCCACACGCCCCCACTCCTCCAGCTGCTCTGCGCCTCAGGACGGAGCCGCGGCCCCCTCGGTTGACCCCTCAGGACGGAGCCGCGGCCCCCTCTGTCCCCCACCGGGATGTCATCAAGGCCACGGCCCCCGTGCTCCCAGGGAAACAGAACAGTGTGCGTGCTGTGGGCACCTTGGCCTCTCGGGTCGTCCTGACTGTCCCCTCTTGTCCTCTTATAGTGGAGTTCAGCAGCTGCTTGGGGACCAAGGGGACCCAATATGAGACCAACAGCCTGGACTTCAAAGTGGGGATGGACGGGACGGTCTTTGCCACCCGCGAGCTGCAGATCCCGTCGGAGCAAGTGGCTTTCACAGTGACAGCGCGGGACCACCAGACGGCCAAGCAGTGGGATGCCCTGGTGCGACTGCTGGTGACCCAGACGACGTCTCCACACTCTGGACACAAGGTAAGAGCAGCCAGTGCAGGCCCAGGTCTGTGCCCAGACCCAGGAGCCCCTCCTCCTGAGGGCCCAGTGCTCAGAGCCCCTGGCTCTGTCCGCCTCGCTGTGCCGCCAGCTTCACAGTGGATGTCATGGTTTGTGTGAGCCCCACGCGGGGTTGGGATAGGCAGGAGGGGAAGCTTGTGTCCCCTGCCCCTCAGCACGCTGACCCTGCTTGCTGCTTCCAGGGCCAGACCCAGCAGTGTCTGGGAACTGTGAGGCCTCGGGTTCTGTGTCGGGAGCGAGCAGGGTCTGTCCACCTCTGCCCAGCCCAGGGTTCTGCAGCTGCATCGCAAAGCCTGGGCTGGGGCTGTGGAAGGAGTTGAGGGTGGACAGAGAGGGAAGCCTGGGGAGCCTAGATGGGGGGGGTGCATAAAATCAGCACCAAGTTTCCAGGCTCACAGCAGTGAGGAGGGAGGAAGCAGGCAAGGCCGGCGTGGCAGTCGCGGTGTGTGGTCAAAGCATGCGAGGCCCGTGTGGCAGTCACTGTGCGTGTCAGGCCCCCGTGTGGCAGAGTCACCGTGCATTATCAAAGTGCATGAGGCTCCAATGACAGCCACCATGCCACTCACCATGGTCAAAGCAAAGAACAAGAGGCCTGAGCTGCACGCGTGTCCTGAGCTTGCACGCGTGTCCTGAGCTGCACACGTGGCCTGAGCTGCACACGTGGCCTGAGCTGCACGCGTGGCTGCTCCTTGGGAAAGAGTCCGGCCGTGGAGTCTAGACAGAGTGGAGCGGGAGCTGTGGCATGGGTTTCACCATGACTGAAAGTCTTGGGAGACTCCACTGGGGAATGGTTGCAAGTTTTCCCAAACCTGCCTTGTCAAGGACTCTTCTCCAGGGGAGAGCTGGCGGCACAAGGGCCAGGGACTCACCGGGGGCACAGCTCCTGCGTTGTCTCCTCTCCTGGCTTCAAGTGAAGGTGGGATGGGTAGATGAGAGAAGGCAGAAAGCAGGCCCAGAGACCACGTCCACCCACTGGGTGGCAGGGACCGCATCTAAACACGTCGCTAGCAGTGACTCCCCACCCAGCATCGAGAGCCCCCCACAGACGCTAGCGACTCTTCAAGTCAGGTGGCATCGTTCACTCTTTCCTGTGCAATGACTGTAAGCCCCACCCCAGTGAGCAGCCACTGTGCACGGGGCCCCGCGATGCATCCAGTGGCTGAGCCGGGGCACTGTAGAACCCAGCTCCTGCCCACCCCGTGACCGTGAGCCAAGCTGTCCCCAAGCCCCTGACCATGAGGCTGAAGCTCTGCATCTTGTGAGCAGAAGGCAGACTCGGGCAGCATGTGGAAGACCTCAGATAAAAAGCACTAATTGAAAATATAATGATGCCTTTTGTTAGGCGCTAATGAAGCAATTTCTGACGCAATTAATCCCTGCTCCTCCTCAGAAGGTGCAGACAGTGGTGATGATTGCAATTAGGCCGTCTGCAGTCAGAGTGCACCCTCCCCTCCTCCCCCCGCTACACACACACACACACACACACACACACACACACACCCATGTGCATGCAGACAGGCACACGCACACGTGCACACACGCACACACACACACACACACACACACACACACACACGTACACAGAACAGGCTGGCCTGGAAAGAGCCCAACCTGCAGACACAGGGGCTGGTGCCCTGGTGAGCCTGTCACCCTCGCATGCAGCCGGGGAGGACTTGTGGGGTCCCTGTGCCCCACGACCAGGCCTCCACTGCATGCGTCCACATTTCTGTTGCTGCTGGAGGGCCCTCCGTTTCTCTAGGACACACAGGCCCCACTGCACCTAGAGGTTCCGTGAGTGGAGGAAGAAAATCTCACATTGCTGACATGACCCGCTGGCCGTCCCTGCTCCCGGCAGGCACTGGGCCTGCACCAGCCCAGCCCCTGGGGACAGGGAATGAGAAACTGTTAGAACAGAGTGGCAACTCACTGTGGGACTCCAGGGACCTCAACTGGTTGGACCGTAGTGAGTCGATGCTACCTGGGATGGCAGCATTGCTATAAGGGAACCCATATCTGCAGATGAGAGACTATGGACGAGAACGCTGGTGAATAAAGGCTCTCAAGAGAGGCAGCTCAAGCTCGCGCATGCCGAGCTAAACAGAGGGAACGTGCAGCAAGAGGGACACGAGGCAGTGTAGAGTACGCGCCCAGCAGGCACAAAGCCCTGGGTTCCATTCCTCGGTACAGCATACTCAGAAAAAGCTGGAAGTGGCACTGTGGCTCAAGTGGCAGAGCACTGGCCTTGAGCAAAAAGTGTCCAAGGACAGTGCCCAGGCCCTGAGTCCAAGCCCCAGGACTGGGAAAAAAGAAAAAATCAAGTCAGAAGCTGGAGGCATGGTGAACAGCACGATGCTGCGGAAGGTTCTGGAGGAGAAAATGGCCTCCTGCTAAGCAGGGTGCACAGAGTCCAAGTCCCGGGAAGCACGCTGAAAGGAGCCTCGAAACAGGTCCCTTGGGGCTGGCTGTCCAGGACCCTGCTTTCTCTGTCCTGCACACCTCTCATTCCTCTCATGTGGACACTCCAGGCCCCCCTCCTTCCTCAGTCCTGTACCCCGTGTTCCTCTTGTGTGGCAGTCCTCGGCCTCTCTGGTCCATGGCATCAGTGGAGCAGGGGCTCCAATGCTTTACAACTAGATGAACCATGGAAATCTAGCAAGTTCTGTACCTCCTTCCCACCCCTCTCCTGACAGCTAGGAAGGGGTCTCTCTGAAAGGGGTCTCTCTGAGGGAGGCACACAGCGCCAGAACCTGGAAGAGGTCCTTGTGCAGTCTTGCAGGAAAGCTGATAGCAGTTCAATTAGAAAATGCAAATGAGGTTACATACTTCTGGCTGGGCGCCGAGTTGCCCTGGAGGAACTGGGGTGGCATTGGGTCTCACGGAGAATACCAGAATGGCGGCCTGGCCAGCCGTGGTCATGTGTCCAGCCAGCACCACATCTGAGCATGGCAGTGACACCTGTGGGTGTCATTTGTAAGAAAGAAAGCATATTTTATGAAACTAATGTCGGGATATACAGCAAATCTGCCCATTTGCAAAGGGCAGATTCAGCCAGGCAGCCCCCACAGTCCTACCTCGGGGCTCCCGGGTCCCCCACCTGGTGTCCCAGCCTCCAATCCCATGAATGTGGCCATGTTTGGAGACCATGTGATTAGAAAAGAGAAGGTTCAGGCGCCCTGACCCAATGAGATGGTGCCCTAGTGAGAAGGGGAACTGGCACAGACCCAGGGGAGACACCAGGCAGAGGTGCACCCTGGCTTGGTCCTGTCCTGCTTTAGTCACAAAGCTGAATGCCATGCACCTCTCAGAGAACACCAAGTGGCAGATCTGAGGTGGTGGGATTGGGGGGCGGGGTGTCCTCGTGAAGCTCCGCCCATACCTGCTCCCAGGCTCCGCCCACACCTCCCTCGGCCTCTTCTAGAGCTGCCAGCATTGGAGAGGACCCTTTCTCTAAGAGCTACCAACAAGAACCATTCAACTCTGTTCTATGCTGATGCCGGAATGAGTAATACTTTTTTTCTTTTCTTGCTACTGTCATTGAATTTTTTCACAGTGAACGTGTTTTATTCTATAAATTGAAGGACACTTTTGTTTATAGTTTTTCTAACTTCCCATGATTTTCCTAACTCTCTGGAGCAAGTTGTTGGTAATGTCTGAGGCCATCTTGGGTGTCGTCTGTGGGAGGTCAGGCTGGCACTGAGCTGGGGAGACTGAGGTGTGATGCTCAGAAGCCTGTAGTGCCTGCACTGGCCCAGCCAAGACGGTGCCGGGGTGAGGCGCCCTCACTGCAGCTATCCTCCTCTGCAGCACTGCCATGGCCAGGTGAATCCACGGAAGTCCTCTCAGGAGCCTCAGGCGAGGGACACTGGGCACCTCCACAGACAACTTGGGGCCTCATTTCCCCATGTGTGACTGAGGGCCGTGATAGCCCTCAGGGTCCCCTGTTACCAGAGACGGGGTGTTAGAGTTGATGGATTGCCATCCAGTGCCTACAGACAACTGGCATGGAGCCTTCAAGCCAGACTGCTTCCAAGCAGGTGCAATGTCCTGTGGGGGGGCCGCCCTCCGTGTGCTGCCTCGAGGAACCTGAGCCTCTCCTCTCCCAGGGGACCCGGGCTCTGACGTGTCCCTGGGTGCCCAGGCAGGCACAGCAGGCATCTCCCAGGTGGTGCCTGCGATATAAGACCCTTCTAGACCAAACCCTGGCAAATGTGTATGCAAATGGCTTGCATGTTCGATGTGTTGGGGTGCAGATGTCTTCCTGTGGTTTTGTTTTGTGTGTGTTAAATACCATTTTATTCTGCCCATCCTCGGCTACCATGGAAACGAGCTGGAAGCCTCCAGACCGTACCCTAGCTAAATATTTTAAAGCGCCTGCTTGCAGTGAAGGTATGTTGTAAAGGGCAGGAGGTGAAGGACTGAGCTATCTATCTGTAGAACTAGTCTCAATCTCTTCTAGAAGAAAACAAAAGAAAAGAAAGCAAGGAAGAGAGAGACACAGAGACACCCAGAGAGAAGCTATTTGTTCCCAGGTAAGACAGCACCAGGTGAGGCATCGAGCAAGTAGCCATGTTGTTTTTCTCACTGAAGCATGTTGAACCCGGGGCTCTGCAGAAGTGAAGGAACTGAAAACAGTGAAGCTGACAGGGGGAGCCAGCCAGAAAGAGCCCTGATACTTGGGAGATAAAGCTCATCTTGCACCATTCCGGTGGCAGCCATCCTCACCATGCAGGAATTCGTGCCACTCTCCAGCCCTGTGTGTGGCTGGAATGGGCCATATGCCCCAAATCCAGAGCCATCCAGGCCAGCAGGAAGTGGAGACAACTCCGGAGGCGCCCGTGGCTCGGTGTCCTCTGCGCTGCACAAGGACCCACAAGGCCAGGCACAGGATGACCCGGTGCAGCGAGGAAGGAGGTGGCGGTGGGTCTGACTGCTGAGCACAGTGAAAAGTGGGTCTGCGGGAAGAGGGTTTTGTCACCAACATTCCCAGCCACCACACTGCTGATAGCAGCACCTAGGACTATGCAAAGAGGCTCCAGGAGCTACACACACACACACACACACACACACACACACACACACACACACACACACACACACACACCCCACAGAGCACGTGCACGGTGAAACCTCCTTCTCCGCTCTGCAGCCGTAAGAGGAAGATGTTGATGTGGCCCCATGCCCAGCACCAGAACGTATACAGGAAGTTCTCTCGGGTCTCCAGTTTTCCATTCCCGCCAGGACTGTGGGGCCCTCCCCCACCCTGCTGCCCACCCCTCCCCACAGTGTGGATGGATGGCTCCCCATGCCCTCTGCCCGGCCTGGGACACAGAAGGACTCAGAGACACAATCTCCACCTTGTGCACAGCCCCTTCCCTCTGCCGGCTCCTTCATCTGCCTATGCAGTGCCCCCATGCCTACAAAGCCTTGCTTGGGCATCACGGGGTCACAGGGCTGTGCTGCCAATCAGAAAAGGTCAAGAGTCGCTTTCCCAGGAGATGAAAATGACGCCTCTGACCAGGTGAGGGCAGGGATGGATGGCATGTCCCATGGAAACACTGAAAAGTTCCTAGAGGGGCTTCTAGTGCCCACTTCCCTTGTTCTCGCCATTGGAGGCCTGCCTCCGTGGACCACCATGGGCTGGTGGCCCTGAGGGGCCTTGCACTGTCATCTGTCACGCCATCTCCTGGGTCAGGCACCCAGTCCGTAGCCAGCCTTCCACTCACTGCCCAGCCAGTGAATACAAACTCTGTGCTGACCAGGCGTCGGGGGTCACACGCAGGCTGCTCTTAGGGGTGACAACTCCAGCCAGGAATCCACAGCACACTTGCTGTTCCTGAGCACTGTGTGGAGGTGCCAGGATGCCCAGGCCGCTCAGTGCTAGGTCTGCTGTCCTAGCCGCTCTGGGGCTTTCTCCATGGACCTGTCTGGGAGTTCTTGTGGGTCCCCTCGAGGCGGCAGTCACACGGCTGTCTGCACCCTGCACGCCCCGGCCCCCTGCCAGGAGCCCAGCCCGTGGGAGCCAGGAGGTCTGCAGTGGGATGTGCTTTCTGCGGTTTGGTTTGGTTTGGTTTTATGTGGGTCATGGGGCTTGAACTCTGGGCCCGGGCCCTGTCCCTGAGCTCTTCAACTCACAGCTACTACTCTACCCCTGAGCCACAGCCACATTTCCCATTTTTCTGTGATTAACTGGAGATAAGAGTCTCCTAGTCTTTAGTGCCCGGGCTGGCTTTGAACCACGATCCTCAGATCTCAGCCTCCTGAGTAGCTCGGATGCCAGGCGCACACCACCGTGCCCGGCTCCTCTGTGTTCTCAATCAGAAGGAAGCTGGGGAAATCTTAGTCTCACTCCATCTGTGAACCGGCCCCACTCCCTCAGACCATGATGGGGCTCGCGCACACACACCTGTGACCGGTGTGCAGGGATTTTTTTCTCCACAGCAGACTCGGTTCTTCCACTGTCCACATAGCCTGACCCGGGTGTTTTATGGGGTTGCCCATGGACTCAAAAGTGGGGCTCCTGCTTCACTCCTTGTAACGCTGTGCTCTACACGGATGAGTGGACTAAGGAATGGAGAAAGGTGATCAGTTATGACTTGATGCATGCAGATGGGTGCGAAGGGTTCTATTCTTCCTTCACACTCTCTCCCTCTTCACCCAGCCACCCCCCCCAGGGGAAAAAAGTGATAATTTAAAGGCTGCCCTAGGTCCGCCTGCATTATTCATCTCTCCCTTGTGAGTGGTGCTGGGAGGGAACACGGTTTCGTGGTGACACTGAGCAGCCCCTGGGGACCTCACCCGGAGTCACAGTCAATTACTCTGAGAACAGTGGCTCTTCACAGCAGGTGCAAGACCCGGGCAGGGACAAGGCCTCGGCAGTGGCAGAAGGCCCAGAACCAGCACGTCACTGTGGCCCCTGGGGTGCTGGGTGACTCTCTGAGCTCTGTCTGGGGGCCCCCTCCTTCTGGTGGGAAAGTGTCCCCTGGCTTCCTCCACTTTCTTTCCCTGAAACACCAGTCTGTGTCATCAAGCTTGAGGATGCTGAGAGGGCCAGAGAGTCTTCTGGAGGAATCTGCCAAGACCAGACATGTGGACCTGATAGGGTTGTGGGGCTCCTTCCTGGCCCTCCCTGGCCCCTCGTGTCGTGAGCAGGCAGAGCCACGCTCCACGCAGCCCCCACGAGCACAGGATGCCCGGTGAGGCTGTGTCCATGTTGTAGAGTAAAGCTCCTGCTGGGAATTTTCAGCCAGGGCTCCGACTCCAGCCGGGGACGTTTCTCCTGCCTCAGTTTCCCCCTGAAGCAGGATCTCAGAATGCATAGTCCCTGGAGACAGAGGACACATGCCCTCCCACACCGAGGAGAGCTACCCAACCCACCACGGCCACAGAGGGGAAGAGACAGCAGAGCCGGCACACGGCCACCTGGGTCCAGGATGGAGGCGGGCAGCCTGGCATGTCCACACAGTGCCGTGAGGGTCAGGGACCTTGCCTCGCCAGAAGATGTTGCCCTATAACCCAGCCTTCGCAGGGCCACGGACTGCAGAGACGCCGTGGGAAACACAGTGCAAATGAAAACAGCAACGAGGCAGATGTAGGGCTTTGCAAATGAGTCTGGGCTGCTGCCATCACCCGAGGCCTGGGCATCTGGAAGGGGAAGCCCCCTTACCATTGTCTGCAGCTGGCCATGGCACTGAGGGGGGGGCGCTAATCTGAGTGATGAAGATATGCCCAGCCACGTATGCCGCTGCAGCCGGCCACGCCCTGGAGTCCACCAGCAAGGGACATGGCAGGGCCTATCTCATCACGTGCCTGCAAGAACCCATCCACCTCTCACAGGCACAGATGCATGACCCACGCCTGGATGCACTCTGCCCTGGGGTCATTGTCACTCAGCCAGCAGGTGCCATCGAGAGCTGGCAGTGCCATCTATAGCCTCTGCGCTCAGGCAGTGTTGGCACATCATCCCCCGGAAAGGGTCCGTTCATCTAAAGACACCGTGGATGCCCTCCTCTCACAGGAATGGGTGTGCCTTCCAGCAGAAGCTGGTGCAGGTCTGGCATTGCCTCTCACCAGATTTTGTTATTACACTTGTCTCGCAGCTTTAAAATAGTAGCAAATATGTGCAATTTATTTAAACAACACTAGGGAAATTGATGCCGTGCAAGCCTCTGCTAAGCAAATGAAGATGAAGCGGACTGTGTGGATGGCTGTGTCGGGAGCACAGTTCTGAGCTGAGGCGCAGAGGCCTGGTGGGTGCTGTGGAGGCAGGGACTCAGTCCTGCAGACCCGGTGACCTCAGAGGCCACCTCCCCCCCGACCCAGGACCCCTCCCACCACCTTATGACACACCAGGAGCTGCCAAGTCGAGCTGGCTGACCACAGCAGACAGACTTACTAACCCTTCCCTGCCTTGGATGCCTGCCCAGTGGTATTACTGGTACTTAGGTTTGAACCCACGGCCTCGTGCTTGCTAGGCAGGTGCTGTACTACTTAAGTCATGCCCTGGCTCTTTTTGCGAAAGTGTGTGTGTGTGTGTGTGTGTGTGTGTGTGTGTGTGTGTGTGTGTGTGTGTGTGTGTGTGTTGAACTTGGGTCTTCCCACAGAGGGCGGGATGAAGCCAATTATTGAACCAGCTTGCCTGGCCTGTTGCCATGGAGGTGAGGGGAAGCTGATGCCCCAGCCAGCACGGTCCCTCGGCCCTGGGCTGTCCCACCCCCGAGGCCGTCTCTGGGGGCCCTTGAGAGGCACAGTAAGGGGCGCACCCGAGTGCACAGCGTGCTGTCTAAGACGCTGTGTCCAGTGCCGTCCTCAGAAAATACCACATGGGAAAGAACCGAGAGAGAAAGGAGCGTAACCCTCACTGTTGGTGACGGGTCGTGATGTTTCCTCCCAGGCTTCTTCCAGGCCTGGACTCAAGGCACTGTGTGCCCTGGTGCCCTCTCTCCACCAACTCGTATGTCCTGAACATTCACTGGGGTCAGCATCTTCCAGGAAGAGCTTTAAAGACTCCGTGACCCAGAATGAGCACCTGCTGCCATCAGACAGCCAGACTGCCACTCATGAAACCCACTACAGTGGACTCCTGGTAGACAAACCTTTGTCCACCTAGCACCTCAGTGGGACAGGTGGGCATCCCCGGGGATGAGCGTTGCTGAGGGCAGGAAGTGCAGATGACCACAGGCAGGCAGAGCCTCGGTGACGCCCGCCTCACCGCTGCCGTGGCAGGCAGAGCCACTGCGATGGTGTGGCTTGCCTTCGCTGTTGTCTGGGGTGCAGAAAGATGGGGGCCTGGCTGCGTGTCTCATGGCTGTCTGGATGTAAACAGGTCATAGGTGTGGGGAGCCGAGTGCAGGGTCAGGCTGGCCCATGAATCTGCGTCCCTGAGTACGATAACCACACAAAGAAATGAGCTGTCGTGTATGGACGCCATGCCGAACTTTGAGCTCTATCGTCGGTACTGTGAATCACTTTCTGCTGAGACTTGATTACCACTGGGTACGAATGTGTTATTGCTTTATCCCTCTCTGCTGAGACCTAGAGTGAGAGTAAACACGTGGACCTCCCCGCCCTGCCCACCTTTGTGCTGATGGGCTCCTGCACCCTCTATTAGCTGAATGGACTTCCTCAATAAACGAGCTCCCGCCTTGATGGGTCTCCCTGAGGCGTCTGATTGTCCTCCAGAGAGGGAGGGTTGGATGCAGACGGTCAGTCTGCCCTCTCCTTTCTCGGCTTGTCCTGGTCGGGGCGTGTTCTCTCTACCCCGCCTGCGGGTCTGGAGGGACCAAGGACTAAAAACCCCGACAATAGGTGCTAGATCCTCCACAGGTAACCTCCCCCCGCTGAGGAACACAGCCCCCAGCCCGGCATGGGGGATTGATGTTGCTTCCTCTAGTTGATTTCATAGGCAAAAAGAGTTTAGCGCTTGAATTTGCATCTTTGACTCGTGGAAGACGTGAACATTTTTCCTGAGCATATTGATGGCCGCACACATGTGGCTCTGGGTTATCTATCCATGTCCTCTTCCTGTGAGGAAGGAGAGCTTCCATTTCATTTTTTATCTTATTGAGCGGTAAGAGTTCTTTGCTATTACTCCTCCTCCGGTTTGTTGAGAGGCTCGATTTCCCTGCCACCCTCCGTGGGGTGTGTTTTATACACAGGAGATTCAGGTTCAAATGTATCCGTCTCCTCTCTTGCGGTTACTTCCACTGCTTCTGGATTTTAAGGTCCTAATCTGGCAATACTCAAAGCCCTGATACAGTGTCCAGCACCAAAACACAGTTAAAAGGGACGAAAAGCCCTGATCCACACTTGTGTTGACGTGCCCACCGGTTTGCCCTCCTTTTCAGGGTTCCGTCACGTGGGCAACTTCTGTGACCCGCGGCACCCCCAGCTGGTGGAGGGAGTCTTTTGTCTGGGACAGGACTCCTTGTGTGGCCCAGACTGTCCTGAAACTCCCACCCCACCCGGGCTGCTGGGCCCTGGGACTGCAGGCGTGCACTGCAACACTCAGCGTCAAGTGGTGTTTCCCCTGCACTATGTGCGACGTGGCTTTTCTTTACCCATTCTGGCGGACACAGATTCAGCAGAGGCCTGGTTTTTTGTTTTGGTTTTTTTTTTCTTTGTGCAGAACTTAACCAGACTTCTTTGATTCTTCTTCTTCTCTGCAGAAAGGGAAGACGAATGTAGTTCTGACCCCCTCTCCGCCCCCGAAGGACATGCTGCTGCCATGGTCCCAGGCTCAGAGCTCCAGAGGCCTGAGAAGGCAGAAGCGGGACTGGGTCATTCCCCCCATCAACGTGCCGGAAAATTCCAGAGGCCCCTTCCCGCAGCAGCTCGTGAGGGTGAGTGGGGCCTCCTGCTGGGACACTGCTGGGCCCCAGATGGAGGAGACATGGCGTGGGGGGGAGGGGGGGACAGAAGGGAGGAGAGAGGGGGCAGAAGGGGAGAGAGAGAGGCCTCCTCCAGGTAGACCCTCCCTCTTGAGTTTGGGGAGCCTCTCTGGGTTGCTTGCAGAGTTCTGTCTTGTGTGTAAAGCAGGGTGGAGCAGGATGTGGGGTGGGGCCCTTGACCTCTGACCTCCTTCTGAGGTCTACACCTTTCCCTGTGGATTGCTGGCATGTCTGTCCTTGAGATCTTGCAAGTGTTTAGATGAGGCCCAAGGCATGGAGCTATTCTGTGGCCACACTGCTCGGTGGGGGGTGGTTCTGGGGCTACACTGTCACGCTAGCCTTCCGTGGCTGGAATGCTCCATGGGGGTGGTTCCGTGGCCTGGCTGTTCTGTAGCCGGGCTGGTCCATGCTGCTCCACGTGCTCACGGGAGCCACCTGCTCCCAGTGGCCACCAAAAGTGTTGGTTTTTCCCCCCCGAGGAGGGGATTCATCTTACAAATTGGTATTTCTGTAATCAAGACCATCAGCTGGCATTCTCTTCTTCCCCTTAAAGGAAAATCTGATGACAATTTGAGCCAGCGATGGTGAGAATTGTAACAAATAACTCCCATCCTCCGTGGAAAACCTCACCCTCACCGTCACCACCATTCGGCAGGGGTGTCTTCTTGGTGCTGGGGTGCCTGTTCTGTGTTTCCCGTTGCTCTGGCTGCGTGAGCCTGGGAACGGTGTTTAGAGCGTAGACAGGCTGTTGGAGCCCCGGCTTCTCCCTCCCAGCACTAGCCCCAGGGCTCTAGCCAGGAGCCTGGCATGGCAGGTTATTTAAGCAGAAGCTCTAGGCTGGAGATGTGGAGTGAGCGCTCGGGCCGTGTACACAGACCGGCGCAGTGCGCCCTGGTGGCTGTGGCATCCTCATCAGATGGGGCTAAGCACCCACACCCTGGGTTGCCTGGTGAGGATGGAGGCTGCCTCTCAGCTTTCAGGACACATGCACCCCACATGCCCTGGGCCACTGGCCAAGCCCTGTTCACACTGATGCTGACAAGGTGACCCGGGATGACGCTATTGACAGCCACATGGGCCTGCACTGCAGCCACAGCCTCCATACTCCGAGGTCCTGGGGGGGGGGGTGAGGGAGGCCTCTGCCCCGGGGCGTGTGAGGGGGGCCTCTGTCTCGGGGTGTATGAGGGGGGGCCTCTGTCCCGGGGTGTGTGAGGGAGGCCCCCACATTAGCATCATGAGGGACCGTGTGCAGCACGTGGCTGGCAGCAGCTGTCCCAGCTGTCCAGAGTCAGCATGCCGTGGCAAGGCTCCGAAGCCCCATCTGGAGACATGGCTGCTCCCCTCGGGTTCGGGGAGCCTTCTCAGAGAAGGGACCATCTGCAAACTCCGCAGGCTGCCCAGGGACATGTGTAGATGCCCCCATTGAAAGGCACAGGCAGGCCAGCCCTTGCTGAGGAAGTCCCAGGTCGGGTGGGTGGCATTTGCTGTGTCCAGCTTCCTCTCCACACTGTGTCCCCGGACCGGGTGGGCTTGCCGTGGTGAGGGGGACTGGTGGCTGAGGGCCAGGGTGAGTCCCCGGACCGGGTGGGCTTGCAGTGGCCTGCACCTAGTGTGTCTCCATCCTGTCACACGGCCATACCCGGTAGCCCGCAGAGGGACACAGTGTTCGTGTCGGGTCTCGGCTGTGGCAGGATTCAGAAATGAGATCAGCACTGATGGCCTCACACCCCACAGAGTCCTGGCCCCCAGCCCTTCTCTTCCTCCCCACCCCCCACGGGCCACTTTATTTTCTCCGGACCACTTGGTGGCTTCCTGCTGGCTGGGCTGTGCCTGTCTCCCTGGTATCCAGGCGACGCCTTGGAGGGATTTGGGGGAGGGAGGGAGAGCTCCGGGCTCACACTGGGAGCCAATCCGCCCTCACATGGACTCCAGCAGGGGTCTGGCTCTGACTGCCCAGCCCTCAGAGCCCCTCAGGCCAGCCCTGCCCGCTCACACTCATGGCCGACTCTCCCGCTGTGTCCACCAGGAAAAGCAGCCGAGCAGAGCTGGATTCTTGGTGGAAATGTATCTGTGGCAAATTAAAGTAAGGTCTCCATTGTGGCTGCAGTAAAAGTTTTATATCTTCCACGCAGGCACCTCTGAGGGCTTATATCAGATCTCAGCACACAGACATGTACCTGCACCTGCACACAAACACACACACACACACACACACACACACACACACACACACACACACACACACACACGCACATGCATGCACCATTAAACTTGTATCCCACCCAACAGTGGCTCTGGGATCTGCGCTCTGCATCTCTGCCCACAGGAAGTGGGTGCCTTTCCTGTAGGCATTTGGTTGGGGGGGGAGTGCTGAAAGCCCAAATCTCGGGAGCGGAGCTGGGACCCTCAGAGGAGAGGCTCCACTGGGATCAGCTGCAGTTCCAGGCTCATCAAGGCATTTCATTCTGATAAAATACATTAAATGAAAAAGTGGGTGGGAGTGGAGGCAGAACTTATGTTCTTTACAAGCTTTTTCCAGGAAGACACAGCTTGTCTCTTCCAGCGCGCTGGGGGAACAGCTCCCCTGCCTTGGAGAGAGGGGAAATCTGACGAGAAGCCGGCTCTCACCTTGGTCGGCTGATGCCTGTGTGTGTGTGTGTGTGTGTGTGTGTGTGTGTGTGTGTGTGTGTGTGTGTGTGTGTGTGTCTGAGTGTGTCTGTGTGAGTGTGTCTGTGTGTGTGAGTGTGTGTGTGTGGCCAGGCACAGTACCCCATCCCTGGACCTGGCCACAGTCTAGGTTAAGTGGCCACTCTGAGAACGTGGCCTTAGGAAGATACTTCTCAGAATTCTCAAGCCATGCTTTCTTCTCAGACTGAGGATGCGGCCATGGTTTGGACCCAAGCCCACAAGACCATTGGCCTTAGAGCAAAGCCTCCAAACCACAAGCACACGTGAGCCTTGGGCCTCGGGAAGCCCAGGCATGTGTTCTGATAACTGAACACTAACTAACAGAGTGGGGCACAGGTGGCAGTCACTGAGCCAGCCACGCCAGTGGACTGATGTCTCCATTGTGTATCCAGAGGAACTATGGAAAATGGCAGGACACCGTCCCTGGTGCAGTATTCCAGCTTTGGCCTGGGCTGTCTGGGGCCTCTGTCTGGCCCCATGCACTGCACAGATCTTGGGGCTTCCAGGGGTGCATGGAGAGTCTGCTGTGGGCCTCCCAGAAGCACCAGATTTGCAGCTCTCTGCCCGTCCCTCAGAAGCAGGGCGTATGACAAGAGATGGGTTCTCTGGCTTCAAAAGCCCCCTGCCCCTCTAACCTGCTGGCCAGACTCAAAATGAGACTAAAATCAGACTCATAAAAGAAAGTCTGAATGTGATAAAGTTCGGGATTGGCTTAAGAGGCTGTGCACAGCGTGGCAGGAACTGACCCGAGACGACGACGAGGGAGAGCTGCTACTCTTGGGGACAAATGTTCTCATTTTGGAAGCTGATATTTGAGCAGATAGGAAATCACACGAGCCAGTCCTCCCCTCTGCAGAGAGCGAGCCACGAGACCGCGAAGAGGAGGAGGAAGCAGCTGCCTGACTGAATGGCATCAAGGCTGCAACTTGGAGATGATGGTGTTGGCCCCGTCTAAAGCCAGGCAATCAGAAGCAGGCAGCAATGGATGGCTGGCGGAGGGGCCTTACATCTGGTTCCAGCCTCTGAGGGGCTCTCACCAGCTTCCTCTGGCTTCTCATCCACCACAAGTGCTCGCGGGCATTTTCGGTGACTGGACTGGGGACATGAAAAAATTCACGTGGCTTCCACCAGCCCAGAAGGAAATAAGGGAAAGAGGGACTAACGCCAGGGGACAGGAACATGGCTGTCATCTGACTGATTCCGCCCGTCCGTCAAAGCCATGTGCAAGCCCTTGGGCGGACAGTCCCTCATCTAAGCAGAACTTGCCTTGGTGGCTGTATTTATACAGCTGGGAGCACATTAAGAAATGAAAGCAAGGGGCCGGGAGTTTCGCCTAGTGGTTAAAGTGCTTGCCTAGCATGCACGAAGACCCGGGTTCGATTCCTTGGTACCACATACATAGAAAAAGCCAGAAATGGTGCTGAGGCTCAAGTGGTAGAGCTCTAGCCTTGAGAAAGTCCAAGGACAGTGCTCAAGCCCTGAGCTCAAGCCCAGGACTGACAAAAAAAAAAAAGAGAGAGATGAAAGCAAAATCACATCGCTGCGAATGTTCACATAATTTATCAGAGAATATTCAATTAGAATACATCAATATTTTAGATTTTTATCATCCATGTAATCTGGTCTCTGGAACACTGGAATTCCCCGTGAGTTATGTTTAAGGCCAGGACTCGCAAAGCTCCTGCGTGGATGCCAAGGCCGGCTGAAGGATTCATGGCGGACGTGGTCAGGAAGCTGGTGGTGCAGTCCTGGCACCCCCTCGATGGGCAGGGCCCTAGCATAGGACAGGGGGCCCTCAATCTGCCATGTGGTCCAGGTGGTCTACTCGTGCACACGTGTGCTCACGAAGCCTTTACATGGCGCTGGGTACGGAGGCACCCACAGGGGCCGAGTGAAGCAGAGTCCAGCCGTCACGCAGTAAGATAAGTAAACAACAGACTCCGACTGGGAGTCCAGGTGTGGGCTGTGGCTGCAGACGTGACCTCTGCCAGGAACCTCAGGACAGAGGGCAGAGCCTGGGGCAGAAGACCCGTGGTGGTACAGGTCAGAGGGGCTGAGGCAGGGGAAGGGGGCCAAGGAGGAGGGGCAGGTGTGAGGACCAGGTCCCCGGAAGCTGCAGCCACAGGCAGCACTCTGAGGACTCAGCACAGTCACCCACTCCCCAGACAGCCAGGGAGGACTCTGCTGCCCTCGGCAGGCTGAAGGCGGTGGGGCCCTGGTCACACGGGTTACCTGGGACCTGAAGGCCAGCAGGAACCCTGTGTGGAACAGAGCCCTCACCCTGCATGGGGGAGGGACACTGGCATCGTCCCCAAGCCAAGGGAGCCACCTTGCCTGTGCCCTGCTCCATGTCCACTGGGCTCAGCGAGGTCCCCCGCCAGCCCCCTCGGGTCACGTGCCCCTTCCAGAACCAGCAGGCAGCTGCCAGAGCTGTCCTGGGCAGTAGGGGCGCCAGGCCTGGGGCTCCTCACCTGTACCTTTTCAGGACACATGCCACCTGTGCCCACCATGGCAAATGCACAGAGCAGGTCTGGGGAGGTGGCTTGGCTGTGCCCACACTCCCCCTGCACTTCAGCATGCCTCAGTCTCCCCACAGTCCCTCACATCACAGAACTCACTGTGCAGTCACAGACTGGCCATGGGCACTGGGCCTGTCCAGGCCCACGAGCTCCAGCTCTGGCTTCTTCCATGCAATTCCCTAGTGGCTTGTGAACTTACACAGAGGGCTCTGAGTTCACGGGTCCTGGGGTCCCGGTGCTGGAACCCTGGAAGCCGAGGGGTCAGAGCTCACATCAGTCTCTGCAAGGCCTCATAACAGACCCCCACCTGCTTAGGTGGTCCAGGGGGTTCAATGCTCATGGACAGTGGCATGCTGGACCTGGCCTGGATGCCTGGGGCCCAGGGACCCTGCTTCCTGGCCAGGCAGGCCCCTGTGGGAACCACAGATGGTGTCAAGGCTGAAGGCCCCACGTCTAGACACTGTGCAGCCCTGGCCCCGTCGCTCACTGACTTGCTGGACGCCTCCTTTAGAAGCCGGAGGTCAACAAAAATGAGCTCCCTGACCTGGCCTTCTCTCACACTCCAGGCTGGAGGTGGGAACTACTTCATCCCAGCTACTGTCCCCTGAGACTCCACTACGTTCCAGGCTCTCTTCATGCACATTTAAAAAGGGTTTACTGTATGTTAAGTAAACACCAGCCACTTGTCAGAGCTGTAGTTATTGAGGATTAATGGGATAGCTGCTGCACTTCTGATCAACTGTTACTTGTAATTAGCCCTGCTCTGAAGAATCAGATCATATTTGAACACCTTAAACAAATGAAGTGACAGTTCTATTACTGCTATGAGGAAATACATTGGAGTTTGGACAAGTTTGGAGGTCAGTTCACCTGTCCACAGGTGCAACCGGCCCGCACACTCCCCGAGGAAGAGGGTTTCGTGGGTTTCATGCTGCAGAATGTATGGCATCCATGCACTCCTGGAGAGGAAGAGGGTTTCGTGTGTTTCATGATGTAGAATGTATGACGTCCATGCACTCCTGGAGAGGAAGAGGGTTTTGTCTGTTTCAGGATGTAGAATGTATGACGTCCATGCACTCCTGGAGAGGAAGAGGGTTTCGTGTGTTTCATGATGTAGAATGTATGACGTCCATGCACTCCTGGAGAGGAAGAGGGTTTCGTGTGTTTCATGATGTAGAATGTATGACGTACATGCACTCCTGGGGAGGAAGAGGGTTTCACAGCTTTCATGATGTAGAATGTATGACGTCCATGCACTCCTGGAGAGGAAGAGGGTTTCGTGTGTTTCATGATATAGAATGTATGACGTCCATGCACTCCTGGAGAGGAAGAGGGTTTCACAGGTTTCATGATGTAGAATGTATGACGTCCATGCACTCCTGGGGAGGAAGAGGGTTTCGTGTGTTTCATGATGTAGAATGTATGACGTCCATGCACTCCTGGAGAGGAAGAGGGTTTCGTGTGTTTCATGATATAGAATGTATGACGTCCATGTACTCCTGGAGAGGAAGAGGGTTTCACAGGTTTCATGATGTAGAATGTATGACGTCCATGCACTCCTGGGGAGGAAGAGGGTTTCGTGTGTTTCATGATGTAGAATGTATGACGTCCATGCACTCCTGGAGAGGAAGAGGGTTTCGTGTGTTTCATGATGTAGAATGTATGACGTCCATGCACTCCTGGAGAGGAAGAGGGTTTCGTGTGTTTCATGATGTAGAATGTATGACGTCCATGCACTCCTGGAGAGGAAGAGGGTTTCGTGTGTTTCATGATGTAGAATGTATGACGTCCATGCACTCCTGGAGAGGAAGAGGGTTTCACAGGTTTCATGATGTAGAATGTATGACGTCCATGCACTCCTGGAGAGGAAGAGGGTTTCGTGTGTTTCATGATGTAGAATGTATGACGTCCATGCACTCCTGGAGAGGAAGAGGGTTTCGTGTGTTTCATGATGTAGAATGTATGACGTCCATGCACTCCTGGAGAGGAAGAGGGTTTCACAGGTTAGATGATGTAGAATGTATGACGTCCATGCACTCCTGGAGAGGAAGAGGGTTTCGTGTGTTTCATGATGTAGAATGTATGACGTCCATGCACTCCTTGAGAGGAAGAGGGTTTCGTGTGTTTCATGATGTGGAATGTATGATGTCCATGCACTCCTGGAGAGGAAGAGGGTTTCGTGTGTTTCATGATGTAGAATGTATGACGTCCATGCACTCCTGGAGAGGAAGAGGGTTTCGTGGGTTTCATGATGTAGAATGTATGACGTCCATGCACTCCTGGAGAGGAAGAGGGTTTCACAGGTTTCATGATGTAGAATGTATGACGTGCATGCACTCCTGGAGAGGAAGAGGGTTTCGTGTGTTTCATGATGTAGAATATATGACGTGCATGCACTCCTGGGGAGGAAGAGGGTTTCGTGTGTTTCATGATGTAGAATGTATGACGTCCATGCACTCCTGGAGAGGAAGAGGATTTCACAGGTTTCATGATGTAGAATGTATGACGTCCATGCACTCCTGGAGAGTAAGAGGGTTTCGTGTGTTTCATGATGTAGAATGTATGACGTCCATGCAGTCCTGGAAAGGAAGAGGGTTTCACAGGTTTCATGATGTAGAATGTATGACGTCCATGCACTCTTGGGGAGGAAGAGGGTTTCGTGGGTTTCATGATGTAGAATGTATGACGTCCATGCACTCCTGGAGAGGAAGAGGGTTTCGTGTGTTTCATGATGTAGAATGTATGACGTCCATGCACTCCTTGGGAGGAAGAGGGTTTCGTGTGTTTCATGATGTAGAATGTATGACGTCCATGCACTCCTGGGGAGGAAGAGGGTTTCACAGGTTTCATGATGTAGAATGTATGACGTCCATGCACTCCTGGAGAGGAAGAGGGTTTCGTGTGTTTCATGATGTAGAATGTATGACGTCCATGCACTCCTGGGGAGGAAGAGGGTTTCGTTTGTATCATGATGTAGAATGTATGACGTCCATGCACTCCTGGAGAGGAAGAGGGTTTCGTGGGTTTCATGATGTAGAATGTATGACTTCCATGCACTCCTGGAGAGGAAGAGGGTTTCGTGTGTTTCATGATGTAGAATGTATGACGTCCATGCACTCCTGGAGAGGAAGAGGGTTTCGTGGGTTTCATGATGTAGAATGTATTACGTCCATGCACTCCTGGAGAGGAAGAGGGTTTCGTGTGTTTCATGATGTAGAATGTATGACGTCCATGCACTCCTGGAGAGGAGGAGGGTTTCGTGGGTTTCATGATATAGAATGTATGACGTCCATGCACTCCTGGGGAGGAAGAGGGTTTCACAGGTTTCATGATGTAGAATGTATGACGTCCATGCACTCCTGGAGAGGAAGAGGGTTTCGTGTGTTTCATGATGTAGAATGTATGACGTCCATGCACTCCTGGGGAAGAAGAGGGTTTCACAGGTTTCATGATGTAGAATGTATGACGTCCGTGCACTCCTGGAGAGGAAGAGGGTTTCGTGTGTTTCATGATGTAGAATGTATGACGTCCATGCACTCCTGGGGAGGAAGAGGGTTTCACAGGTTTCATGATGTAGAATGTGTGACGTACATGCACTCCTGGAGAGGAAGAGGGTTTCGTGTGTTTCATGATGTAGAATGTATGACGTCCATGCACTCCTGGAGAGGAAGAGGGTTTCGTGTGTTTCATGATGTAGAATGTAGGACGGCCATGCACTCCTGGAGAGGAAGAGGGTTTCGTGGGTTTCATGATGTAGAATGTATGACGTCCATGCACTCCTGGAGAGGAAGAGGGTTTCGTGGGTTTCATGATGTAGAATGTATGACATCCGTGCACTCCTGGCAAGGAAGAGGGTTCGTGTGTTTCATGATGTAGAATGTATGACGTCCATGCACTGCTGGAGGGGAAGAGGGTTTCACAGGTTTCATGATGTAGAATGTATGACATCCATGCACTCCTGGGAGGAAGAGGGTTTCATGTGTTTCATGATGTAGAATGTATGACGTCCATGCACTCCTGGAGAGGAAGAGGGTTCGTGTGTTTCATGATGTAGAATGTATGACGTCCATGCACTCCTGGAGGAAGAGGGTTCGTGTGTTTCATGATGTAGAATGTATGACGTCCATGCACTGCTGGAGGGGAAGAGGGTTTCACAGGTTTCATGATGTAGAATGTATGACGTCCATGCACTCCTGGGGAGGAAGAGGGTTTCGTGTGTTTCATGATGTAGAATGTATGACGTCCATGCACTCCTGGAGAGGAAGAGGGTTTCACAGGTTTCATGATGTAGAATGTATGACGTCCATGCACTCCTGTGGAGGAAGAGGGTTTCGTGTGTTTCATGATGTGGAATGTATGACGTCCATGCACTCCTGGGGAGGAAGAGGGTTTCACAGGTTTCATGATGTAGAATGTATGACGTCCATGCACTCCTGGGGAGGAAGAGGGTTTCACAGTTTTCATGATGTAGAATGTATGACGTCCATGCACTCCTGGAGAGGAAGAGGGTTTCGTGTTTCACGATGTAGAATATACGACGTCCATGCACTCCTGGGGAGGAAGAGGGTTTCGTGTGTTTCATGATGTAGAATGTATGACGTCCATGCACTCCTGGGGAGGAAGAGGGTTTCGTGGGTTTCATGATGTAGAATGTATGACGTCCATGCACTCCTGGAGAGGAAGAGGGTTTCGTGGGTTTCACGATGTAGAATGTATGACATCCATTCACTCCTGGAGAGGAAGAGGGTTTCACAGGTTTCATGATGTAGAATGTATGACGTCCATGCACTCCTGGAGAGGGAGAGGGTTTCACTGGTTTCATGATGTAGAATGTATGACGTCCATGCACTCCTGGGGAGGAAGAGGGTTTCGTGTGTTTCATGATGTAGAATGTATGACGTCCATGCACTCCTGGAGAGGAAGAGGGTTTCGTGTGTTTCATGATGTAGAATGTATGACGTCCATGCACTCCTGGAGAGGAAGAGTGTTTCGTGTGTTTCATGATGTAGAATGTATGACGTCCATGCACTCCTGGAGAGGAAGAGGGTTTCGTGTGTTTCATGATGTAGAATGTATGACGTCCATGCACTCCTGGAGAGGAAGAGGGTTTCGTGTGTTTCATGATGTAGAATGTATGACGTCCATGCACTCCTGGAGAGGAAGAGGGTTTCACAGGTTTCATGATGTAGAATGTATGACGTCCATGCACTCCTGGGGAGGAAGAGGGTTTCACAGGTTTCATGATGTAGAATGTATGACGTCCATGCACTCCTGGAGAGGAAGAGGGTTTCGTGTGTTTTATGATGTGGAATGTATGACGTCCATGCACTCCTGGGGAGGAAGAGGGTTTCGTGTGTTTCATGATGTAGAATGTATGACGTCCATGCACTCCTGGAGAGGAAGAGGGTTTCGTGTGTTTCATGATGTGGAATGTATGACGTCCATGCACTCCTGGGGAGGAAGAGGGTTTCGTGTGTTTCATGATGTAGAATGTATGACGTCCATGCACTCCTGGAGAGGAAGAGGGTTTCGTGTGTTTCATGATGTAGAATGTATGACGTCCATGCACTCCTGGAGAGGAAGAGGGTTTCGTGTGTTTTATGATGTAGAATGTATGACGTCCATGCACTCCTGGAGAGGAAGAGGGTTTCATGTGTTTCATGATGTAGAATGTATGACGTCCGTGCACTCCTAGAGAGGAAGAGGGTTTCGTGTGTTTCATGATGTAGAATGTATGACGTCCATGCACTCCTGGGGAGGAAGAGGGTTTCACAGGTTTCATGATGTAGAATGTATGACGTCCATGCACTCCTGGAGAGGAAGGGGGTTTCGTGTGTTTCATGATGTAGAATGTATGACGTCCATGCAGTCCTGGAAAGGAAGAGGGTTTCACAGGTTTCATGATGTAGAATGTATGACGTCCATGCACTCTTGGGGAGGAAGAGGGTTTCGTGGGTTTCATGATGTAGAATGTATGACGTCCATGCACTCCTGGAGAGGAAGAGGGTTTCGTGGGTTTCATGATGTAGAATGTATGACTTCCATGCACTCCTGGAGAGGAAGAGGGTTTCGTGTGTTTCATGATGTAGAATGTATGAGGTCCATGCACTCCTTGGGAGGAAGAGGGTTTCGTATGTTTCATGATGTAGAATGTATGACGTACATGCACTCCTGGGGAGGAAGAGGGTTTCACAGGTTTCATGATGTAGAATGTATGACGTCCATGCACTCCTGGAGAGGAAGAGGGTTTCGTGTGTTTCATGATGTAGAATGTATGACGTCCATGCACTCCTGGGGAGGAAGAGGGTTTCGTGTGTTTCATGATGTAGAATGTATGACGTCCGTGCACTCCTGGAGAGCAAGAGGGTTTCGTGTGTTTCATGATGTAGAATGTATGACGTCCATGCACTCCTGGAGAGGAAGAGGGTTTCACAGGTTTCATGATGTAGAATGTATGACGTCCGTGCACTCCTGGAGAGGAAGAGGGTTTCGTGTGTTTCATGATGTAGAATGTATGACGTCCGTGCACTCCTGGAGTGGAAGAGGGTTTCGTGTGTTTCATGATGTAGAATGTATGACGTCCATGCACTCCTGGAGAGGAAGAGTTTTCATGTGTTTCATGATGTAGAATGTATGACGTCCATGCACTCCTAGGAAGGAAGAGGGTTTCACAGGTTTCATGATGTAGAATGTATGACGTCCATGCACTCCTGGAGAGGAAGAGGGTTCCGTGTGTTTCATGATGTAGAATGTATGACGTCCATGCACTCCTGGAGAGGAAGACAGTTTCGTGTGTTTCATGATGTAGAATGTATGACGTCCATGCACTCCTGGAGAGGAAGAGGGTTTCGTGGGTTTCATGATGTAGAATGTATGACTTCCATGCACTCCTGGAGAGGAAGAGGGTTTCGTGTGTTTCATGATGTAGAATGTATGACGTCCATGCACTCCTGGGGAGGAAGAGGGTTTCGTTTGTATCATGATGTAGAATGTATGACGTCCATGCACTCCTGGAGAGGAAGAGGGTTTCGTGGGTTTCATGATGTAGAATGTATGACGTCCATGCACTCCTGGAGAGGAAGAGGGTTTCGTGTGTTTCATGATGTAGAATGTATGACGTCCATGCACTCCTGGAGAGGAGGAGGGTTTCGTGGGTTTCATGATATAGAATGTATGACGTCCATGCACTCCTGGGGAGAAAGAGGGTTTCACAGGTTTCATGATGTAGAATGTATGACGTCCGTGCACTCCTGGAGAGGAAGAGGGTTTCGTGTGTTTCATGATGTAGAATGTATGACGTCCATGCACTCCTGGGGAAGAAGAGGGTTTCACAGGTTTCATGATGTAGAATGTATGACGTCCATGCACTCCTGGAGAGGAAGAGGGTTTCGTGTGTTTCATGATGTAGAATGTATGACGTCCATGCACTCCTGGGGAGGAAGAGGGTTTCACAGGTTTCATGATGTAGAATGTGTGACGTACATGCACTCCTGGAGAGGAAGAGGGTTTCGTGTGTTTCATGATGTAGAATGTATGACGTCCGTGCACTCCTGGAGAGGAAGAGGGTTTCGTGTGTTTCATGATGTAGAATGTATGACGTCCATGCACTCCTGGAGAGGAAGAGGGTTTCGTGGGTTTCATGATGTAGAATGTATGACGTCCATGCACTCCTGGAGAGGAAGAGGGTTTCGTGGGTTTCATGATGTAGAATGTATGACATCCGTGCACTCCTGGCAAGGAAGAGGGTTCGTGTGTTTCATGATGTAGAATGTATGACGTCCATGCACTGCTGGAGGGGAAGAGGGTTTCACAGGTTTCATGATGTAGAATGTATGACATCCATGCACTCCTGGGAGGAAGAGGGTTTCATGTGTTTCATGATGTAGAATGTATGACGTCCATGCACTCCTGGAGAGGAAGAGGGTTCGTGTGTTTCATGATGTAGAATGTATGACGTCCATGCACTCCTGGAGAGGAAGAGGGTTCGTGTGTTTCATGATGTAGAATGTATGACGTCCATGCACTGCTGGAGGGGAAGAGGGTTTCACAGGTTTCATGATGTAGAATGTATGACGTCCATGCACTCCTGGGGAGGAAGAGGGTTTCGTGTGTTTCATGATGTAGAATGTATGACGTCCATGCACTCCTGGAGAGGAAGAGGGTTTCACAGGTTTCATGATGTAGAATGTATGACGTCCATGCACTCCTGTGGAGGAAGAGGGTTTCGTGTGTTTCATGATGTGGAATGTATGACGTCCATGCACTCCTGGGGAGGAAGAGGGTTTCACAGGTTTCATGATGTAGAATGTATGACGTCCATGCACTCCTGGGGAGGAAGAGGGTTTCACAGTTTTCATGATGTAGAATGTATGACGTCCATGCACTCCTGGAGAGGAAGAGGGTTTCGTGTTTCACGATGTAGAATATACGACGTCCATGAACTCCTGGGGAGGAAGAGGGTTTCGTGTGTTTCATGATGTAGAATGTATGACGTCCATGCACTCCTGGGGAGGAAGAGGGTTTCGTGGGTTTCACGATGTAGAATGTATGACATCCATTCACTCCTGGAGAGGAAGAGGGTTTCACAGGTTTCATGATGTAGAATGTATGACGTCCATGCACTCCTGGAGAAGGAGAGGGTTTCACTGGTTTCATGATGTAGAATGTATGACGTCCATGCACTCCTGGGGAGGAAGAGGGTTTCGTGTGTTTCATGATGTAGAATGTATGACGTCCATGCACTCCTGGGGAGGAAGAGGGTTTCGTGTGTTTCATGATGTAGAATGTATGACGTCCATGCACTCCTGGAGAGGAAGAGGGTTTCGTGTGTTTCATGATGTGGAATGTATGACGTCCATGCACTCCTGGGGAGGAAGAGGGTTTCACAGGTTTCATGATGTAGAATGTATGACGTCCATGCACTCCTGGAGAGGAAGAGGGTTTCGTGTGTTTCATGATGTAGAATGTATGACGTCCATGCACTCCTGGAGAGGAAGAGGGTTTCGTGTGTTTCATGATGTAGAATGTATGACGTCCATGCACTCCTGGAGAGGAAGAGGGTTTCATGTGTTTCATGATGTAGAATGTATGACGTCCGTGCACTCCTAGAGAGGAAGAGGGTTTCGTGTGTTTCATGATGTAGAATGTATGACGTCCATGCACTCCTGGAGAGGAAGAGGGTTTCGTGTGTTTCATGATGTAGAATGTATGACGTCCATGCACTCCTGGAGAGGAAGAGGGTTTCACAGGTTTCATGATGTAGAATGTATGACGTCCATGCACTCCTGGAGAGGAAGAGGGTTTCGTGTGTTTCATGATGTAGAATGTATGACGTCCATGCACTCCTGGAGAGGAAGAGGGTTTCGTGTGTTTCATGATGTGGAATGTATGACGTCCATGCACTCCTGGGGAGTCAGAGGGTTTCGTGTGTTTCATGATGTAGAATGTATGACGTCCATGCACTCCTGGAGAGGAAGAGGGTTTCACAGGTTAGATGATGTAGAATGTATGACGTCCATGCACTCCTGGAGAGGAAGAGTGTTTCATGTGTTTCATGATGTAGAATGTATGACGTCCATGCACTCCTGGAGAGGAAGAGGGTTTCGTGTGTTTCATGATGTAGAATGTATGACGTCCATGCACTCCTGGAGAGGAAGAGGGTTTCACAGGTTTCATGATGTAGAATGTATGACGTCCATGCACTCCTGGAGAGGAAGAGAGTTTCGTGTGTTTCATGATGTAGAATGTATGACGTCCATGCACTCCTGGAGAGGAAGAGAGTTTCGTGTGTTTCATGATGTAGAATGTATGACGTACATGCACTCCTGGGGAGGAAGAGGGTTTCGTGTGTTTCATCATGTAGAATGTATGACGTACATGCACTCCTGGGGAGGAAGAGGGTTTCGTGTGTTTCATGATGTAGAATGTATGACGTCCATGCACTCCTGGAGAGGAAGAAGGTTTCGTGTGTTTCATGATGTAGAATGTATGACGTCCATGCACTCCTGGAGAGGAAGAGGGTTTCGTGTGTTTCATGATGTAGAATGTATGACGTCCATGCACTCCTGGAGAGGAAGAGGGTTTCGTGGGTTTCATGATGTAGAATGTATGACGTCCATGCATTCCTGGAGAGGAAGAGGGTTTCACAGGTTTCATGATGTAGAATGTATGACGTCCATGCACTCCTGGGGAGGAAGAGGGTTTCATGTGTTTCATGATGTAGAATGTATGACGTCCATGCACTCCTGGAGAGGAAGAGGGTTTCATGTGTTTCATGATGTAGAATGTATGACGTCCATGCACTCCTGGAGAGGAAGAGGGTTTCATGTGTTTCATGATGTAGAATGTATGACGTCCCATGCACTCCTGGGAACGTGTGCACGCAGTGATGTCCCTAAGTCTTAGTTCTCTAAGGGCATTGGTTTTCACATCATCCTGCCCTACTTCAACGCTGGCACCCGTGCCGCCACTCCTGTGCTGTGGTTTTGGGAGTCAGGGGGCGTGAGCCCATCCTTCATGACCTCTGCCAGCACTTGGTGGGACTTGTCTGGAAACCTCCTCGTGGTTCCTCCTGGCTCCCTCTCCTCCAGCCCCTGGCAGCCTGTGGACCTGGGCACCAGTAGGCCAGGCTCCCTCCCAAGGTCCTGGAGCACACCTATTTCCCGTTGACTGTACTGCGCCTATCCTGTCCAGCCTCTCCCTCCTGGGCTTCTGCCTTTCCCAGATGTCCTCATCCCCTGGGTCTCGTAAGCAAGAATGCTCCCAGTAGCATTCACAGATGCTCCCTGGACCACTCTGCCCACCTCTGCCCCTCCTCCCCACCCCTCCCTCCCATGGCCAGTCCACACTCAGGCAGCAAACCCAAGATTTTCACCCAAGGTCACAGAATGGGGCTCTGAACCCCAAAACTCAGATAAAAAACCTACTCTGTTCACTGCCAAGGAAGCGTCCTTCTCGTCCTTTGTGTCGCCGTGGTTGTATGATAGTCACAGACTCAGATTCTCTGCCGCGGGCCTGGCTCTCCAGCCTGGGCGCCTGGGAAGAAGGGGCAGCAGAGTTGTCACCATCACCCCTGCAATCTGAGCCTCCCACAGCCCTGGCGGGTGAGGAGCTCCTCTGCCTGCCCTCCCCCTGGCTGGTGCACTGCTCGCCGCCCGTCTCTCTAGTGCTGAGGGCAGCAGCTCTGTCGTCACCAGGTGACGGCAAGGGTGCTCAGCAGAGTCCCCTCGGGGGCCTGGATGGCTCCATTCTCCCACATTCCTTTAGTCCCGAGGGCCTGGCTAAGTACACTTGCTTGGCATGCTCGACACAACCCATCCAAGCTGGCAGTTACAGTGCCATGGAGAGAGATGCGGCCAGAGTGCCTGTCCAAACCAATTTCTCCAGACTTGCTTATTTGAAAGTCTAAAAACTCCCTAATACCGTAAGGCAGAAGGTATTTAAAATTAAGTTCAGCTCCCAAATGAGATCTTCTGGTTCAACTGTTCAACTTTATTTGGAAATATGAAAGGGTGACTTGATTACATGGTAAGGTGCTGTGGCTGGGGAACACAGCCCAGTCTCGGCCCTTTCAGTCCACCCTTCTGCAGAGGGAATCCATCCAAATCAGGGGCTTGGCTCCACAGTCTGTGCACTGAGCAGGCCTGGTAAGTAGTGGGGGCCCGGGCCATACCGGGCTCCCCGAAGCGTGGCTGTGGCCATAGCAGGGACCCTGGGACCAGACCTCCAGTGGCTCCCTGAGGTGTGGCCGTGACAGGGACCCTAGGACCAGACCTCCAGTGGCTCCCCGAGGTGTGGCCGTGGCAGGGACCCTGGGACCAGACCTCTAGTGGCTCCCTGAGGTGTGGCTGTGGCCGTGGCAGGGACCTGGGACCAGATCTCCAGTGGCTCCCCGAGGTGTGGCTGTGGCAGGGACCCTGGGACAAGACCTCCAGTGGCTCCCCGAGGTGTGGCTGTGGCAGGGACCCTGGGACCAGACCTCCAGTGGCTCCCCGAGGTGTGGCTGTGGCAGGAACCCTTGGACAAGACCTCCAGTGGCTCCCCGAGGCGTGGCTGTGGCAGGGACCCTGGGACCAGACCTCCAGTGGCTCCCCGAGGCGTGGCTGTGGCAGGGACCCTGGGACCAGACCTCCAGTGGCTCCCCGAGGTGTGGCCATGGCAGGGACCCTGGGACCAGATCTCCAGTGGCTCCCCGAGGCGTGGCCGTGGCAGGGACCCTTGCTTTGTGTCCGGGAATGTTCCCTTGTGTGTGCATTCTCCAGCCTCCTACTCCATCACCTCCTTAAACTGTTAAAAGTGAATGTGGTTACGAGGCACTTGGGGCGCCTCGGCAGCTGGCTCCCTTGTCTGTTTTGGGTGGGGACAGTAGACAGAGAACCAGCAGAAGTGGCTAGCACACTGGCCATGGTCAGGCCTGTTTCTGCCAGGGAGTTGCCAAGCTATGATGTAGTTTGCCCAAGAGGCTGGCGTTTTGGCATCCACCTCTCATACATCAGGCTGGGGGAAACAGCAGTCTGCAGACCATCCGGCCTGGTGCTCTGGGAACCTGAGGGCACCTTCGCTATGGGGCAGAGGATGGGGCTACAGATCAGCCTTTCAGTGAGCCCCCTGAGCTCCTTCCTCTGTGAAGACAGGAGGGGAGGGGAGGAGAAGGGGAGGGGAGGGGAAGTGGAGAGGGAGGGGAGGGAGAGGAGGGGAGGGGAGGGGGGAGCCCCCTGAGCTCCTTCCTCTGTGAAGACAGGAGGGGAGGGGAGGAGGAGGGGAGGGGAAGTGGAGAGGGAGGGGAGGGAGAGGAGGGGAGGGGAGGGGGAGCCCCCTGAGCTCCTTCCTCTGTGAAGACAGGAGGGGGGAGGGCAGGGGAGGGCAGGGGAGGGGAGGGAGGGCAGGGGAGGGGGGAAACAAGCTTGGTCCTGACCAGGCTGTAATACCAGATGCCCAGCTCAGCCACACACACACACGTGTCATCCTATCTCTCACGCACATGCTGTCACAGTCCCTCTGGTGTGGCCCCAGCAGCAAGCCGTCACCACCAGGTCCCCAGGACAGGGTTAAGTGGCATTTTCCTGTGTGTTTCCGAGACACACAGGCTGGAGGCAGCCTGGCCCCTCCGTCCACAACCCTTATTTTCAGGAGAGCCGAGCTTTTTTTAACTACCAGGCAGCCCTCTAATAGCAGGTTGCTAAGAAACTGCTGCAGTGGGTGATTTTGCAGACGTCTCCTCGAGTTCTCTGATCTGTGGGTTTGCAGCCAGCCCTGGCGATGCCCGGCGGGGGGGGGCGGTCAGGAGGGGCTGGGGCGGGCACAGCCTGCTGGGGGCCGGGGTGCTGCAAGCCAGCGTGCGTGCCAGTCCCAGGACTGCACCCCGAGACGCACAGCAGCTCCTGGCGCTGGACAGCTGGGGTCCTCTGTGCGTCTTTGGACGGAGGTTGGGGGGTGAGCAGAGCTGGGCAGAAGGCTTTTCTGTCCTCCTCTGGTAACAGGTTGTCTCGATGGATGCACTTCTAAGATTGAGACAACTCCTGTTAAAACCCGTGGATCCACAATCCTCCATCTCCACAGGTGGACTGTCTAAAGCATGGCCTTCCTTCCACGGGGTCCTTCCTTCCACGGGGGGTCCTTCCTTCCTTCCACGGGGTCCATCCTTCCACGGGGGGTCCTTCCTTCCCTTGGGGGTCCTTCCACACAGAGGCAGGATGACCACAGCAGGGCTGTCATGCTACAATGGCCTGCCTGCAAAGACACCGCATGATAATGACCAAATGTCATTGGTAAAAGGAACCCAAGAGAACAAACTGAGACATGTAGTCAGTCGCTCAGACTCAAACTGTCTGGGAGAGGAAGTTGACGTGCTCGATGCCAGTGGCATATCCAGAAAAGAAGGTGACAGGGCATTTGTCTGCACGAGGGCATGTGGGCTTGTGGGCCCAGGCAGAGGCGCGGTGCGATCCAGGAGCAGGCAGGCGGGGGAGCAGGGACACGGGAGGGGATGTGGAGGTGTGTGGAAGTGGTCAGGATCCCGCCAGAGCACCGAGGGATGGAGAGCCACGGGACATGGATGGCTCGGGACTCTGTCTGTAGGAACAGTGGCTCTGGCAAAGGGGAGGAGGGGGCTGAGCCCTGGCCAAGCCCCCGCCCCGGAGCTCCCCTGGGAATCCTCTCCCAGTCTCCCAAGTCTCTCGGACGTGGTCTTGAACCTCCCCGGCAGTTTGCTTTCTCAGATTTGTTTCAAGCACATGGCAGCTGCAGGAGACATCCCGGGCCTCTGTGCAGACTTACTCAGACTCATTCGCAGTGGAGCGGGGGCGAGGGGAGCCCCTGAGACCTCTTTTTGGATCTCAGGGAGGTTGGGCTCCGCCGTCACCGTCGAGGCCTGCCGTGGCAGGATTCGGAACTTCAAGGGCACGTTTGTGGAATTCACTCTGAATGTGGTCTGAGTGGAAGTGCTCCTCAGAGCAGCCCCCACCCCCTGCTCTTGTCACCAGCAGACCCAGGCCCAGATGGGCACCATCTTCCCTCCACCACCCTCAGGCCTCCTCTTGAGCCTGTGCGTGCCTTCATTTGAAAACAGACTCCCTTTAGACTAGACTGGCTCTGTTGGAGGACAGTGTGGGGTTAATGAGGGGTTAATGAGGAACCCCCCACAAGCATGAAGAGAGCGCCTGGCTGGCTGTGCTGGGATGGGTGGGACAAATGAATCTGCGATACTCGGTGCTGTGGCAAATTGAAGATGACACAAGAAGACAGCTTACCTGCTATTTCCACCATTTACAGAGCTGACACCAATTCCCTGTGCCAGGAACCTGGACCCCAGTGGCACGTGGGGTAGGATCGAAGCCCCGACATGCACAGTGATTAGATGTGGTTACCCACTAACAAGAGGCAGCAGAACTCATTCGTGTGGGCGCCTGGGGGAGGGGCGCAGGCTGAGAGCTGGCTGCATGGTGGCCAGGTCCAGCTGGGCTCCGGGGACCTGGGAGAAGGAGGAAACCCCAGCTGGGGACCAGGGAGCTGGAGGTTTGAGGCTGGCAGGAGTTTCTCACCAGGGTAGCAGTTCAGCAGAGCAGAACCAGGCCATCCATCCCAGTCTATAGTTACCTAGGACAGCAAGCCCAGCGGCTCACACCCACCAGCCCAGCGGCTTCTGTCAATCCTGACCGAGGCTCCATGCCAGCCCGGGGCCAAAAGACTGTGATGCCTCATCTCAATTAACAGAAGCTGGGCCTGGCAGTACACACGTGCTGTCCAGCTATGCGTAGCGGATCTTCTTCCCAGCTAGTCTAGGCAAGACCAAGACCCTCCGTGAAAAACCATAGAAACAGAAGGTCTGGAGGCATGGCTCTGGTGAGAAGGTGATTGCCTGCCAAACCCCCAAGACAGGGCAGGCATCCTTTGGCACAGCCAGGACACAGCAGGCCTGGCCAGGAAAGACCCATCTTGTAGGGTAAAGGGCCTGCCTGGAGGAGGAGGATGGATTCTGGGATAGCCTGGGGAAAGCCGGAGATGGAGGCTGGGGGGTGAGCTGTATCTCCTCTGGATGGAGGGAGGAGGCTGTGGGGTGAGCTGTGTCTCTTCTGGGTGGAGGGAGGAGGCTGTGGGGTGAGCTGTGTCTCCTCTGGACAAAGGGAGGGGCAGAGCCTGCACTGGACAGGTCTTCCACTGTAATCTAGGTCCCCAGGAGTATTCAGTGTTCGTCTTGTCCAGGGAGCCGGGGGCCAAACTCCTCCTGGTGAGCGCAGGGAGGCTGGGGGGACAGAGCAGCAGAGAAGGACCCCGCCAGCCCCGAGGCCCCGCTGTGGCATGTCTTTGAACTGAGGAGGAGGAGAAGCAGGAGCAGGAGCAGGAAGAAGGATACAGGACCACAGGAGATCAGGGTGCCTGGCTTCCATGGCTGTCAAAGGTGTTCCTCAAACTGTCACCCCAGATCCACCCAGCAGTGTTGACGAGGGGTTGATTGTTCTTATGTCCTCTTTGTGATGTGGACTTGGGAGAGCACAGCAAGTGAGCCCCCCCTGGGGCCCAGGGCCTCCCTGTTCCCCCCACCACCTCATACCCAGGAGTCCAGGGCCTCCCTGTTCCCCCCCCAACTCATACCCAGGAGTCCAGGGCCTCCCTGTTCCCCCCCCCCAACTCATACCCAGGAGTCCAGGGCCTTCCCACTCCCCCCACCCCAACCCCAGGAGCCCAGGGCCTCCCCACTTTTCCTCCCCTACTCTTTCCCCTGTGCCCCACAGCCCCCTAAGGAGCCAGCAATATCCCCAGTGGCAGAAACACTGCAAGTGGAAATAGTTCTCTGCACTTGGCAGGCAGGGCTAACAGTCCCCAGAAACTTCCCAGGGCCCAGACCTGCAGCCATCACCCCCAAGACTCAGAGGAGCCACTGCCACCCAGAAGCCCCGCTCCCAGGGCTGGCGAGGCCCTTGTCCCCTTCCTGGGCACAGCACATGGCTCCTCCTGGGACAAGATGTAGAAGAGAAGCAAGGCCAGACCTCGGCCAGGGCCTTAGGGCCAGACAGCTGCTCACCAGCCCCACGGCTCCTCTGAGAACACGTGGTGGAGACCACATGTCTGCCAACACAGACAGCCCCAAACTCTGCGGAGAACACGGAAATGTGATCTCCGCCATGGGTCCAGGTGGAAGTGGAGACTTGCCGGAGGAAAGCATCAGAATGACTGGGGCTTAGGAAACGGGCTTTCCCTTAAGAACCTCCACGCGACAAAAGCCCCATCCCCGAGGCACTGACTTGAGCTCCCTTCCCCGGCTCAGGCACACAGCCCAGAAGACAGCACAGTGGCCACATCTCGCCTGCAATAGAAGTCAAACTTTTAGCAATCTGAGGCCAGGAAAGACCAATACGTACTTAGCTTGTGTGTTTCTGATGGGAAAAGGAACCTGGCTGTCCAGCAGAGCCCATGAGATCAGCCAACTGAAAATGGAAGCACAAATGGAAAAATGGTTGTTGTGGTCTGACAGATACGGAGACTACCTTACCAGCATCGCTGCATGAAGCCGTACCCCACAAAGGTACTGGCCACTCCCCCATCCTCCACACCCCTGCTGTGAGGTCACCTCTCAAGAATTCTGACCTGGGCATGCACCAGAGCCTATGAGGCAAGCCAGCCCTCTCCAGTGCTCCCTCTTCTCTCCCCAGTGGGGACGCACAGTTCCCCACAGCCTCCCAACGTGTCCGAATCTGTGGATTTCCAAGGTGGCTGGCTGCCTGGCTCCATGCCTCTGCCACTCCCGTGCCCTCCATGGCCTCCCTGACTCCCCTGTGATCTCCATTTCTTTCCCAACAGCCTTGAAACGTGGCACAGTCTACAGACCCCCTCCACAGTGCAGGGCAGTGAGGTTTTAGGAAATGCAGAGCGGCCAGCCACTCTCCTTTGTGGAGGGGCAGCATTAGGGCAGTCGTGCAGAGAGCCTTCAGCTCCCCCACCCAGCCCAACAGTGTAAGGGGAGTCGTGAGGCCTTAAATTATTACTGACACAGATTTCAGACAGAATTCCTAACACCCTCTGCAAACCCTCTGGGTTCTGAGAATCAGCCGTGTGAACAGGCTGCAGGGTGAGTTAAGAGCCCTGATGCTCCTCACAGCCCAGCCTCCTCCCCGCTGCCAGGGCAGGGAGAGGAGGCTGCACCCTTGCCCTTTCTCCCCAGCTGGGCCTCTGGGAGCCACACCTTGTCTTCCCATCAAGGAGTTTGTCAGACCTTTGACCCTTGGCTTGGGCACATTGGTGTCAAGTGCTGTCCCCACCTGTCCCCGCCCCTTGCGCCCACAGAACCAGGTGGCAGGATGAAGTGAGCCCTGGCGGCCTTCTCTTGGGGATGAGTGAGCTGAGCCGGAGACTCACACGGAAAGCCTGGCCTGTCCACCAGGTCAGGGCGCAGGCAGAGGATCTGCGGAGCTCCCGGCTCCCGTGCCAGGGCCTGGACTGGCCGTCCAGCTCAGGGAAAGCTTGGTGGAAGTGTGGCTCCCAGCCTGCCCCGCAGCAGATGCCACTTCTGGCTCCACCCTTGGCTGGGTGGGAATCAAGGCAGAAAGGCAGAACCTCACGGCGGGGAATCGTGGAGCTGGGAGGTGGGGAGGACGCCATGTCTCGTGGTCTCCCCGCCCTCACCACACACAGGGGCCAGGAAAGCCCACCACACGGGTGCCAGGCTCTCAAACCCTAGCTGGGTGACCGGGGCCATCTGTGAAACCAGCTCACCAATGTCCCCTAGACTCACTGAAAGGGTTAGATGGCCTTGGGAACCCCAAGGCCTCGGCACCCCACTCCACAGACAGCAGAGGGAAGCATAGAGACAGGGCTCTGCCACTGAGACAAGGCCGAAGTAGCCCAGCCACGTTGACCTGATCACTCCAAGGCCCCTAGCCAGCATGCTGGGGGTGGGGGCTCTCAGCGGCTGGCCGCTGAACACATGCACGGCGCCCTTTCCCTCCACCTGGAGGCTCCCAAGATAGCCTATGGCGGATTCACTGCACAGGAGTCAAGGGCGGAGCCCGTATGCCAAGAAACAATTGCAACCTGCAGTTAAACCTCACTTCACAGAAGCGTGAGCCTGAGCCCCATCGGAAGGAATACCACAACATCACACAGGGATGCTAGAGTGTCTGTGTCTGGCACCTCCCATTCCTGGCCCGCGTGAAGGCCACAGCGAGCATCTGATACCGCCGCAGAGCTCCGAGGCCTGCACCACCAGGGTGCACTCCCAAACCTCACCACCAGGGTGCGCTACAGAACCTCACTTTAAACGGGGTCGGTGGTGTTTTCTTTCGCCTGTACCGTTCCTAGGCTTGAACTCAGGACCTGGGTGCTATTCTCTGAGCTTTTTCACTTAAGGCTAGCACCCCACCACTGCGCTACACCTCCACTTCTGGCTTTTGGGTGGCTAATTGGAGATGAAAGTCTCACGGACTTTCTTATTTCTTACCCAGGCTGGCTTTGAACTGAATCTTTATGGTATCTGTGAGTTCATTGTGGCAGTCTGACTCCAAAGCCTCCTGGGACAGTGGCCACACTGTCCCTTGGCTCTGTGAAGTCCCAGGCATCTCAGCGCCTGAACCCAGGCACAGACAGGGAGGCAGCCCTCTTACGCTCGGTCCTCGGGCACCTCTGGGTACCCAGTCTGGTTTTACAGAGGCCCAGAACTCAGAAAATCCTGAAAAGAATCCAGGAAATGTCTGCACCCTGTGTGGATGTGCCGACACTTTAATGTGCTTAGCACATGTGGTTTACGGCCCAGACGCTACTGGGCGGAGGGAAGATGAGGAGTGGAAAGGCCTTGCAGAAAATGACTTACAGCATCCATTCCAATCCAGACGCCATGCTTCCGGGCCTGCCACATCCAGCCCCGGAGAAAAGTAACGGTGCTCGAGGGAGCACTGCCTTGGAGGTCTTGGACTGAATGCCGTAAGTCTTGTGGCCTTGAAGCATTTTTCTAGGTCAGTAACGGGCCCCCATGAGCCGGGAGGGCAGTGCCTTGCTGTTTTCTGGAGCCATAGGAGCGCCTGACCTGCGTGGACCCGGGAGACTGTGCAGGACGGTAGTCAGGGCAGCCATTTGGCTCCCTGGGGTCAGAGCGTCACCAGCGGAGCCCTCCTGACGTGCAAGCTGCTTGGCAGAGATGTTTCCCGCCGTGGGGGCTGGAGATGCTGCACTCTGCCCTGAAGATGCTCCAGTGAGAATTAAAATAAGCCACGGGAATGCTCGTTCTGATTTTAAATCTTTGAAACCATTAATCCTAGATTATCAAATGCAAAATATGCCCCGGCCAGAAATGAGAAGCTCACGGCACAGAGGTTGGAAGGACCAGTTATTATCCTCAGCTGCCCCGCCGCACCTCCGTCCTCAATCTCCCACTTCTCTCCATCTACAAAGGGAGGCTTAAGAAGCCATTTCACTGGCTTTGGCATGGAGAGCTTAAAGTTCCCGGGAAACTCGGGAGCAACGTGGGAGCTCAGGACGGCTTCCCTCGGAGTGCTGGGGTGCTAAGATGCCACGTCTGCCTGTGCCAGGAGCGAGCAGCTGGGAGAGGCCTCGTGTGAGGGTCCAGAGGAAGAGGGGGAGAAGAGTGCTCCCCGAGGTTCCCGGGATCTTCCTACCCTGAAATACCACCTCATGTTCTCCTTCTCGTCCGTTTGCCTGGACACTCGATCCGACTTCATCTTGTCCAGCAAGGTGGAGGACTTTCTTACTCGCTGCCTGGATTTCTGAAACCAAGTCTAGCTGAGACGCTTAGGAAGGGTGCGCTGGAGGATTCCGTCTCTCTTGGGCAGAGGCAGGGGCTCAGGGAGAGCTGTGGTGGGTCTGGAGGAGTGCCGTGGGTGACAGAGGTCTCACTGCATGCCCTATCAGGCCGGTGGCACCAGCCTGGACGAGGGCTGCTGGACACTTCACAGGCCACGTCCCCAACCTCCGCCCCCCAGAAGGAACTCACACTCACCTGTGTTTATTCCCAGCCCGTTTCTGTGCCCTGCACTGTGATCTGTGACAGTGCCCTGTGCAGGACAGGGTCGGAGGGCACATAAGACAGCTGCCATGTAGAAAGAGGCACTGCCTGCCTCTGCCTGCCTCTGCCCAGAGTCAACACAACGTCGCTGTCGGGTCCCCTAAGGAACCCCACTTAGGCACTTGCTCTTATCTCCACCTGCATGCCAAGTCCTGGGAGAACCTTAGAATTAGAGGCCACGCTGCACCTCTGGAAGTTGGCTGCTCCTTAGCACATTGGTGCAGAGGCCTGGGCAGAAGCACAGCTGTCAGGAAAGGAGAGATTCCGGCAGAGCAGGCAGAAGCCTCCTGGAAGGAGGCCTTGGAGGTGAAGTCATGCTTTGGATTGAGAAGGGAGGAAAATCAGGAAGGGTTTGAGGCGTGGCTCCGGTGAAAGAGCACTAGCCAGTGAGCCAAAGCAAGCATCTGCTACCCAGTTCAAGTGGTGTGGCCTCGGGAAGGAGGAGGGTGATTGATTGGGGGGAGGCTGGAGAGCTGAGAGTGTCCAGGCAGGTCTCTGTCACAGAGAGGCAGCAAGGACGCCTGAGCACAGCACTCGGGGTCAGGTGTTTTCCCAGAGCCTGGCCGGGTCCCAGCCTTAAGGCCACCTATCCTCACCCAAGTGACCAGCCTGTCCCTCCTCGCTCTCCCACTGCCCCAGGTCTGGTTCTTCAGTCTGAGACCCGTCCTCCAGGTCCGAATACATGGCCTTGAGGGTTGTCCCTCCACCCCGCCCCAGCCCACTCTCAGATGGCCCCTACGCCCCTAGAGGAAGGGCTATCAGAACCCCAGGTCCACAGCAGTGGAAGAGATGTAGGCTGGCTTTCTGGAGTCTTCTCTGTCTGGCTCCTTCCCCTATGGCCCAGCAGAAGCTGTAGTATGCTATCCTCATAGACAATGCCTGCTAGCCGTGGTCCTTCCACCATCACCCCTCCTGTCCTGCTAGCCGAGGTCCTTCCACCATCACCCCTCCTGTCCTGCTAGCCGAGGTCCTTCCACCATCACCCCTCCTGTCCTGCCAGCCGTGGTCCTTCCACCTCTCCTGTCCTGTCCTGTGGGCTTCTCTGGCAGGCAAGCTGGAGTAACTGAGGCAGCTGGCGCCTCCTGACAATGACTGTCAGATGTCCCCAAGCACACTCAGCGTACGGTGACTCTGTCCAGCAGGCCTGGACTCACTGCAGTCCTTCACCCCCCCAGGCCCTGGGCCCCATATGTGCAAGGACCCCACCTCCACGTCCCAGCCGGACCCCCCTGACAGGCAACTAGACCAGGCTGATGGGTACCAAGGCAGACACACAAGACCCTCAGGGGCCTGGCAGCCCCTCCAGGACGAGAGAAGAGGCACACTGGGCTGCCCGTCCCTCACTTCTCCCGAGGAACGTTCCGGATGCATCTGCACACCGCAGCTCCTCAGCGCTGTGATTTATCATGTCTCCCCAAACACTGGTTCAGATGATCACGCACAGGCCGGCGCCCGCCGTGCCCACAGCGTCCAGCTCTTGTCATGATTCAGGACTGTGTACCTCCGTGAGGTGACGCCCCACTCCTGACATCCCTGTGGGGTTGTCTCCGTCTGCTGCCGATTGGTATAGCTGACAGGAGGGCCGACAGCCCCCACTGGGCCGGGAGGACTCAGCGCCTGGCCTCCCCCGGCCCCGGCTTTGTGTGCAGAGCTATTCCGGTTCCACTGAGGGACTTGTGTTCACTGGGGGGCTCGGCCAGGCGGCTGCTCCCCAGGACTGCGTGCTCATGACTCTTCCTGGACCCGCCAAGGGGAGGGAGGGTGCTGGACAAGCTGAGGTGGACACTTGCGGCCTGGTGCTGGGCACAGACCTGCCTGCCCTTGGAAGACTTGGCCATCAACTGCCAAAGAGCCTGGAGCCCGCTCAGGACAGCCGGCAGGGCAGAGAGTGCCCTGCTCTCATGCGCTGTCCAGGGCTCTCCAGAGGGCAGGGGAATTGGGCCATGGGCCATGAGCCTTAAGAATAGCTCAGACCTTCCTCTGAACATGATTCTAGAAACAGGCAGAAAGATGGGATGCAGGCTCCCCCCCCACCTGCCCTGTGCACCAAAGGCAGGGCTGTGGGAATCCCATCTGCAGTCCAAGAGGCTCTGTGCAGACAGGTCCCCTCCCTCCACCTCTGCAGCAGGGGAGGAGACCCACAGCGGGGCGCCTGTGTGGCCCGGTGGGCAGGTCTGCTTGAGAATATCAGAATGGTTTTGCTGTTTGCAGATGAGCCAAAAGGGGAAAAGAAAAAAAAAATCCCGCCATTCAGTTACATTGTGCAAAACATTTCCTGGACCTGCATGACCCAGCCACGAGTGCCAGGGGACAGACGCCCACCCCTCACTGTGAGTGGCAGCCTCACATCAGCGAGGCAGGCCGAGGAGGCAGGTCCCGGCCACCCAGCGCCCGCCTTCAGCTGTGTGTCCAGACAGTGGCTAAGACTCAGCCATGATGCTGCCGCTTCAACTACGTGCTGGGAAGCACGGGGGGGGGGGGGTAGGAGGCTGGGGGGGCTGTTTTATCTTGTGGTGATCTTCTTTGTGCTGATTCTAGGGCTTGAGCTTGGGCCTGGGCACTGACCCTTAGCTATGCTGATGAAGGCTGGCCCTCTTCCAGCTGTTTGCTGGTTATTTGGAGATAAGTATCCTTTCTTCCCCAAGCTATCTTTGAACTGAGATCCTCAGACCTCAGCCTCCTGAGTATCTGGGGGCATCTTGGCATGAGCTGGCGAGAAGCTTGGTTTATCGTCAGAGCTAGGTTCGGAAGGCCCTGCAGTACCTTGTATACTCGGCCTGTGGCGCCCCCATCACCACTGCCCTCCGGGGTGCACTGTGAACCCCCGCCTGCAAGCTGGGTCCCCGGCAAGCCCCAGCTGTCTCGTTCTTGTAGCAAGGGGCCAGCATTTCCTGGCATGTGAACACTCCACTGTGCTCTGCTGTGTGGAAGGACCACCCACCAGTGACGCAGGGAATCCCAAGGTGCAGCTCCCGGGAGTAACAGAACCTGCACCACGTCCCAGGACAATCCCATTGCATTACAAGAGCGGGCAAGGCTCCCCGCCGTGCCCACTGGGGGGCCGGCAGTGACTGCTTGTCACCGCGCCCACTGGGGGTGACCGCTTGTGAAATTTGTCAGGGCTGCGAGCCAGCGAGCCAGCAGCGGGTTTCCCCGTGTCCGGTCACTCAGCACGGTGACAACCTGCCTGTGTCTGCCTGGGACTCTGCCTGGAAGGTGGTGACTGGACGGCTGAGCGGATGGGGGGAAGCTGTCCCCTCTGGGGCAGGGGGTGGGGGAAGCTCACACAGGCCAGGGGTCTCCAGGACCTCACAACAGGCTTGGGGCACATCCCTTGGGCCCCCTTCTGGCGAGGTGATGACTCCAGGTTTGTGTTTCCTTCTCCAGGGAGGACGGTGGGCCGTGCACCTCTGTTGTCAGACAGCATCTCGTGAACGGGTCACCTCGGGACTGTGTGGGTGCCCTGGCCATGATGGGCTGGTGGGTCATCTGTCTGTCCCCAGGGAAGCACAGAAAGGGTTTTGATGGCAGGAAAAATCACTCCCCCAAAAAACATTTGTCATCTGCTCATCTAAATACAAAAGCCATGTCGCTTGTGGTGGCCATGCCTCTGGTGGCAGCAATGACAGGTGCGCCACAGTTCTGGGGCAGGGGCAGAGGCCCTGCAGAGGTGCTTGCTGTGGTGCTAAGGGGAGCATGGCCAGTGGGGAATGTGGCAGAATGTCTGGAGCCCGGTCCCCGAGGCACAGATGGCTCTGTGATGGCACCCCCAGTCACCAAGGCATTCCAGGCACTGCCCCGGTGCTGGGCTCTGCCCAGGCAGAGCTGGCTGGGGGCAAACCTGTCAGGAAGAGCCTCAGCCATGTCCTGGGGAGTGGGCCACCCCCACAGATGTAGTACACAGTCCTTCTGGATGCTGAGTGAGGCAGGAGGGCACTATCAGAGGAAAGGTGGCCCACCAAAGGCCACCTGGCCTGTCAGGGCAGCCACTGTCTGTCCTCTCTTCGTCCTCACCAAGGAGGTGCCCGGGTCAGTCCCCAGGCCCCAAGCATGTCTCCCCTGTATCCTGAGAAGTACAGCTAAATGCCACAGCCGGTGGAGGCACACACACCCTCTGTGGGCACCCAGGCACGGCTGTCATCCATCTCCAGCTCTGGTGCAGGGAAGGCCGCCTGCCTGGGTCCCCAGGAGCAGCCAGGAGGGCACAGGATTCAACGGAAGGCACTGGGGTGGCCGGCAGCTGTGGCGGCGGCAGCGTCTGTCCAGGCCATGCTGGACCTCAGACCTGCCTTGGTGAGGGGCGTTCAGTCCACTCTGAAGTCCTGGTTGTGTTCATCTCATCCAACAACCACTCCCCGAGGCTGTGGGAAAGGTATCTGACACCCATAGCACACAGTGCCCCCCCGTCCCCCGCCCCATGCAAGCTGCTCACCCTCACCTCTGCAAGGCTGCGTCACCCAACGTGACTCTGCAGCTGTACACCCCCGGTCAAAGCACACCAGAGGATGGTTAGGGCAGGGGACCTCGCCAGGGCCCGGTGGGGTGAAGGCCTCATGCCGTGGGGGTGGGAGCGCTGTTCTGGCTGACGGCCTGTGACAGGCACATTCTGCTTAAGTTCAGTGCCGTGACAGAACTCCCGGGAGAGCTGAGACAGACTACGTGGGAGGAGAGTGGACAGAGTCCACAGCAGCCACTGCCCCGACTGCCAAGCTGTCAGGAGGAGGGAACTGAAGTCTGGGGCTGTCTGTAGAGGAAGGCTGTCCTGGGGCCAGCTTGTCCATCACCCACTGTGAGCCCGGCAGACAGACAGCCAGCCCGTCCTGGCAGGGGCATGTCCAGGACCACGCATGCGGGCAGGAGGTCAGGAAGCTCTGCCAAGGCCCTCCCCGCAGCCCGGAGGCTCTGTGCTGCACAGAGGAGAGAGACCCTCGCCTCCCCGTCTCATCGCAGACCGAGGGCCCTGGGGGAGGGAGGAGGCTGGCCACTTCCCCAAACCGGACCTAGAGCCCCAACCCGAGCTAGTGCCTCGGGGGAGGGCGGGGGGGCAGCTTTACGCCCTAATGCAGGCAGGATTGGTTCTCTGATGTCCCAGGCAGCTGATACCAAGTCTGTCCTGCATGGCGAGCTGTGGACATGGGGCCTGAACTCGGACCTGGGCACTGTTCCTGAGCTCTGTCGCTCAAGGCTACTGGTCTACCACTTTGAGCCACAGCGCCACTCCCCACACTGTAATTTTCTACTGGGTGTTAGGAGCAGTAGGTCCCCAGAGCCACCCCTCCTGTGCCCTACAGCTTTAGGATGGAGTCTCCATGCCCCCCCCCCCCCCGTCACCAGTGCTGCGCTGCAGAGGCGGCTGTGGGGCTGGTCGCTGCAGGACCACCAGGAAGCCACTCCCATCAGGACTGTGCTGTACAAAACCGGCTGCGCCCAAGGCTGTGTGCTCAGCTCCCACTTCTCATGCAGCCTCATTAACTCCTAAGGAACTAACCAGCAGCGAAACTTGAGAGAAAAAGATTTTGATAAGCAATTGCAAGCTCTAGGTCCCAGGGAATCCAGGGCGGTGGTCTTCAGCAGGGGAGTCCTTTGCATTTTCACCTGCAGCCTTCCCCGCCGCTGCTCTGAGAGCAGGCGGCCCTGCGCAGCCCCAGCACGTGCTCCGGGGCCCAGGCCCGTGGTGCACGCACACTCTTCCTTTCTCTACTTCCTGGCAGATGACACGTGATGTAGTCTGAGGTTGGGTCTCTTCAGACCTCCCATAGTTCAGGTGTGTGCTGGAGTTGACGTCCCACACTTGATACGCAGCTTGTAAGACTGTACAGTTGGTCGTCTTTCCCCCTTTTTTTGGTCAGTTGTGGGGCTTGAACTCTGGGCCTGGGTAATGTTCCTGAGCTCTTTTGCTCATGTCTAGTGCTCTACCACCTTGAACACTACTTCCAGTTTCCTGGTGGTTCATTGGAGAAAAGTCTCATGGACTCTCACATGTTTGGGCTGGCTTCAAGCCACAGTCCTCAGATCTCAACCTCCTGAGTAGCTAGGATTTCAGGTGAGTCCCCGCACCCGGCTCCCCTTCTTCTCTATGTCATGTCTTCACCTCATGGCCACTCATTTGGATGATCCAGTCTAGAGCATTCACCCATGGTGCTCACCCTTCATCATCACAGGCCTTTCCTCCTCTACCACCGCCGCCACCACTGCCACCACCATCACCACCACCATCAACTATAGTGAATCCTCCATCACCACCATCAACCATACAGAGTCCTCCACCAACACCACCACCAACAACCATAGAGAGTATTCTACCACCACCAACAACAGCAACAAAAACCATAGAGAGTCTTCCACCACCAACAACTATAGTGAGTCCTCCACCACCAACAACAAGAACCATAGAGAGTATTCTACCACCACCAACAACAGCAACAACAACCATAGAGAGTCCTCCACTACCACCAACAACAACTATAGTGAGTCCTCCACCACCAACAACAAGAACCATAGAGAGTCCTCCACTACCAACAACAACAACCATAGAGAGTCCTCTACCACCACCAACAACAACAACCATATAGAGTCCTCCACCACCAACACCAACAACAACCATAGAGTCCTCCACCACAACCACCACCACCAACAACCATAGAGTCCTCTCCCACCGTCAACGGCAGTGAGTCCTCCACCCCCGTCACCTCTCCATCCCCGTCTCCCTTCCATCATCACTACCTATCAACACCGTGATAAACGTGCTCACTGCCTGTCAGCAGCGCCGTAAGCGGACCACCTTCAGCCTGCTGTCACCAGGGCTTCGAGGGGAAGGCGGCATTCAGTGGCTCTGGGGCTCGTAGTTTTCTGGAAGCTGCGTGGGGCTAGGAGGGGTGGACGGCCCCGGCCTGGGTTCTGCCACTCCTCCGGGAAGCAGGTGGCCCCGTGAGGCTGGACAGTGGGCCAGGAGCAGGCCCCGTCAGCACGTGGAGCAGGTACTCTCGTGCCTGCCGACGGACACGTCTCCCATGTCACTGTAGGTATGGGGCACGGGAGCCAATCCCAGCCCTGTGGATGACCCCCAGACCCCAGGGCAGCAGGAGACCGTGGCAATGCCACCTCAGACAGCGTGCCCCCCAGTGCCCAGGGTGGGCTTGGCTGGAGCCGGCAGAACCTTGCACAGCCCCAGGGAGGGGGCCCCAGGGAGAGGACCCTCCCCACCAGGGCATGCCAGCACCCCAGGGCTGGGCTCCAGGTACCGCACCACAGTGCTCTCCACCCCGGGGGGCCTGGAGCCCACCAGCAGCCGGGCTTCTCTCACCTTCTTCACTTGAACAGATTAAGCCTTCTATGAGCTGCAGAATTGCTTCCCCTGAAGTAAAGACCATGTCAGGAAAGTGGAAGGAGGTAGGAGCTGTGCTCCGGATGCGGCCTGCCGAGGTGTGAGCTCCCTTGGGAAGGGCCATGCCCAGGCGTGAGGGAGCAGTGGGGCAGAGCGAAGTGTCCCCAAAGCCATCGGTTTCTTGGGAATTGGGGCTGGGCTGTAGGTAGCTGGCTTTGCTCTTCCAGTGTCTGTGCCCTTGGAGGAACTGAGGACAAAGGGCAGCTCCAAAGGACAGAGAAGGCCTGGCCTCCGTCCGCTCCCCACCCCTCCTGCTGCTGGGGGCTCTGCCTCTGATGGGTCAGTGAGCCTTCCTTGCTGGTCCAGGCTCCCAGGGGATAAAAGGAGGTGCTGCTGCAGCCATCTTCCCCTTCAGACAGGAGAGAAGAGACAGGGTGGGACGGTGTGAGAAGGACAGGGCCATGTGCAGAGTGTTCCCCGCCTGGGGGCATTGGCATTGTCTGCAGACCTAGTCAAGTGTCACAGCTGGCCGGGAGGGGTGCGGGCATCTGGGCAGAGGTACTGGGCAGAGGTACTGGGCAGAGGCTAAGCCATACTCAGGACAGAGTGTCAATGGCTCCAAGGCTGAGAAGCTCTGATGGGACTCCCGCTGGTATGTGGCTCTGAATCCTCAGGGAAGATGGCTAGAGGCCCAGACACGCAGTCCACCGCGGGCCCACTCCACCCGAGAGTCACACTGGAGAGGGAGAAGCTGATTGGCTAGCTTGGCTGGGGGGCGGGCCCTTGCGTGGACATTGCTTAGCAATGTCCGTCAGCGGTGACATCTACCATAACCCCATACACCCGAGTGAGCGGCCTTTGCCGTGTTGATGCCATACCACCTGAATGGCCCTTTTGAGAAGCAACTGCTTCCTCACTCCCCACCAGGCCAATTTTGTCATAGCCTTCATTAGTATTCCTATGACTTTGAGGAGTTTCTTTCTCAAGATTTACAAAACTCAAAGTAATTGGGAATAGCAATGTATGATAGTATCGTGTTACACAGCAAATGCCTTTTCACATCACATTCTGGGCTTTTCTCCTCATTACAAGAACCTAATTGAAAATAATTGAAGGCTGAATTTCATCATATATGGAAAAAATAGTTCATAAAATGCAAGAAATACAAACATCTTCAAGCCTCTTCAAGTAATGTTCAAGAATCAATGGGGGAGACCACTCAGCCCCTGGTTTGTCCCATTGATTTCATGAGAACAGTTTTAATATCACTGAATCTCACTGGGTGCCCTGTGCGGTAGTGGAAGGCTTTAAAATTAAGCTTGCAGCACGTTCTGAGTGTCTCCCGTAACCGCTCTGCAATTTCATGATCACTTCCACAAGCAATTACTGTCATTCTACCCAGGAGTGTAGCTGAAGTCACAGTGACTTCTTAAACACGAGGCCCCAACAGCCGCTTGCAACTGGAGCTGGCTGGAGTGAGAGAGCTGAGCACGGTGGAGAGCCTCTGGTGGAGAGCAGAGAGCTGAGCACGGTGGCCTCTGGTGGAGAGCGGAGAGCTGAGCACGGTGGCCTCTGGTGGAGAGCAGAGTGACCCGGGCAGGCACGCAGACCAGCGCAGGCTTCCCATGTGAACAGAAGACCTGGGCTGCTAACTCTTCCCTGCCTTTACAGGCTACTTAGAAAGGCAGTGTGGGGGTTTCGGCTGTGGCTCAGGAGGTAAAGCACCTGCCTGTGAGCAAAAGACCCTGAGTTCAAGTCCCAGTTCCAGAAAAGAGAGGGAGGGCAAGGGAGAAGGGTAAAGGGCAGAGTGCCCCCCATATGGGCCTCTAATGTGCCCTCATCAGACCTAATGCCAGGCTGCTGAACCCGAGAAGCAGCACACACCATGCCTCTTCAATGCCAAGACCGCCAGTGGTGCCAGGCAACTGCCAGCCCCTCTAGGGCCACCTTCCTTCTTCTCTTGCTCTCCGCTCCAGGCCCCGTCCAGGCTCCAGGCCACCTAGCCTTGTGCCAGGGACCAGGTTTGACACCCACCTTTCCTCCCTCCCTCTCCCCCTCTCCTTCCCCTTTTCTCCTTCCATTCCTGGATCCACTGTCTGTCCTTCTATGGTCCAGGCAGGACCACCAGTCCCCAGCCCACCCTTCCTCCTCCTGCCCCTTTAAGCCTCTGGGGCTGGGGCAGCCACAGATTCCCCACAGCAGTCACCGTGACCTGGTGTCTCTACCACTCACCCCACTCCCAGGCAGTGTCTCCTTGCTGTATTTGTTCCGCCAGCATTTATCGAGCACCTACTGAATGTGCCGTGCTGGGCCTGGAAAATTCCAGACTGGAGAAACAGACCACCTTGCCCCATCACCAGGGCTGGAAGCCAGGCAGAGCACTATCCGTGATCAGAAGGGATGGCCCAGGGAGGGGGAAAGAAGGAGGAGGATGGGAGGAGGGGAGGAAGAGTGGGGGAGGAAAGAGGAAGAAGGAGAGGGGAGGAAGGAGAAGGGGGAGGAAAGAGGAGGAGGGAGGAAAAGGAGAAAGAAGGAGGAAGGAGGAGGGGAGGGAAGGAGAGGGAGGAAGGAGAAAGAAGGAGAGGGAAGGAAGGAGGAGAAAGGAGGAGGAGGTGAGGAGGAAGCCGGAAGTGGGGAGGGAGGAGGGGGGAGGAAGAAGGAGGAGTGGGGGAGGAAGGAGGAGGAGTGGGGAGGAAGGAAGGCGTGGTTGGGACAATGCAGAAGGGCAGAACCCTGAGAAAACTGATTTTCTGCCAGGCAGGCAGTCAGGACATTGGCGCGCTGAGGGCTGAGCCACAGGAAGCTAAATGCGTTCAGGTGAAATCGGAGTCTTACCTCTGGCCTCCAGCAAAAGTCAGGTTCTAAAAGAAAACTGCCTCTCTGGGCCAGCTGCAGTCATGGCCCGGTGGAAAGTCACCTGCCTGAGTCCCGGCGAGGCGGCGGGCGGGGGAGGCGCCAGCCATCATGGCGCAGGGCTTCTCGCTGGATGCAGAAATGGGAATGCTACAGGGCATGAGAAAGTCCCAACAGGTAACGGAAATGAGTTTGCAATCTGTTTTCCCGGGAAGATCTCTGGGTTTAATATGATCTGAGGCGAAGCACTGAAACACTTCACTAAAGAATTACATCCTGCTGGAAGAGCTGGGTCCCAGGGACGTTCAAAGTATCTTTTGAAATGCTAGGACAGGAATCAAGGGAGTCTTATTAAGAGCCAAGCCATAACCACAGAACAACCGGCCCTCCGAGGCCAGTGCGGAGGGAAGGAGGGCCTGGGTGGACGTGCACTCGAGGGGGGGGCACGTGTTCATACGTGCATGCCTGTGTGGGGCGGGGCGTGCCTTCTGTGTCCAGGAACCATGACACACAGGACAGGAGGAAAAAAGAGCCTCGGTTTGGGCCTGGCCTCTCACAGGGGCTCCTCCCGGGTCCCTGACCCCGGTCAACCCAACAGCCCTTGTCAAGGTTGATAACTCAGGTGTCACTGTGTGAGACAGCTCGGCTCTCTGGCAGGGGCCACTGCATCAGAGCTGTGTCTTCCTGCTGGGCCCTCACTGACCACAGGGCCTGGCATCCAGCAGGCCTGGGCAAGGGCCGTGGACAGGGTGGGGGCTGTGGACAGGGTGAGGGCTGTGGACAGGGAGAGGACTGTGGACAGGGTGGGGGCTGTGGACAGGGTGGGGGCTGTGGACAGGGTGGGGGCTGTGGACAGGGAGGGGGCTGTGGACAGGGTGAGGGCTGTGGACAGGGTGAGGGCTGTGGACAGGGTGGGGGCTGTGGACAGGGTGGGGGCTGTGGACAGGGTGGGGGCTGTGGACACGGTGAGGGCTGTGGACAGGGTGAGGGCTGTGGACAGGGTGGGGGCTGTGGACAGGGTGAGGGCTGTGGACAGGGAGAGGACTGTGGACAAGGTGGGGGCTGTGGACAGGGAGAGGACTGTGGACAGGGAGAGGGCTGTGGACAGGGAGAGGACTGTGCACAGGGAGAGGGCTGTGGACAGGGAGAGGACTGTGGACAGGGGGAGGGCTGTGGACAGGGGGAGGGCTGTGGACAGGGTGAGGGCTGTGGACAGGGTGAGGGCTGTGGACAGGGTGGGGGCTGTGGACAGGGTGGGGGCTGTGGACAAGGAGGGGGCTGTGGACAGGGTGGGGGCTGTGGACGGGGCGGGGCTGTGGACAAGGGGAGGGCTGTGGACAGGGGGAGGGCTGTGGACAGGGTGAGGGCTGTGGACAGGGGGAGGGCTGTGGACAGGGTGGGGGCTGTGGACAGGGGGAGGGCTGTGGACAGGGTGAGGGCTGTGGACAGGGTGAGGGCTGTGGACAGGGGGAGGGCTGTGGACAGGGTGAGGGCTGTGGACAGGGGGAGGGCTGTGGACAGGGTGAGGGCTGTGGACAGGGGGAGGGCTGTGGACAGGGTGAGGGCTGTGGACAGGGGGAGGGCTGTGGACAGGGTGGGGGCTGTGGACAGGGTGGGGGCTGTGGACAGGGTGAGGGCTGTGGACAGGGGGAGGGCTGTGGACAGGGTGAGGGCTGTGGACAGGGGGAGGGCTGTGGACAGGGTGGGGGCTGTGGACAGGGTGAGGGCTGTGGACAAGGTGAGGGCTGTGGACAGGGAGAGGACTGTGGACAGGGTGAGGGCTGTGGACAGGGGGAGGGCTGTGGACAGGGGGAGGGCTGTGGACAGGGTGAGGGCTGTGGACACGGTGAGGGCTGTGGACAGGGAGAGGGCTGTGGACAGGGTGAGGGCTGTGGACAGGGGGAGGGCTGTGGACAGGGTGAGGGCTGTGGACACGGTGAGGGCTGTGGACACGGTGAGGGCTGTGGACAGGGTGAGGGCTGTGGACAGGGAGAGGGCTGTGGACAGGGAGAGGACTGTGGACAGGGTGAGGGCTGTGGACACGGTGAGGGCTGTGGACACGGTGAGGGCTGTGGACAGGGTGAGGGCTGTGGACAGGGTGAGGGCTGTGGACAGGGAGAGGACTGTGGACAGGGTGAGGGCTGTGGACAGGGTGAGGGCTGTGGACAGGGTGAGGGCTGTGGACAGGGAGAGGGAGGTGGACAGGGTGAGGGCTGTGGACAGGGTGAGGGCTGTGGACAGGGTGAGGGCTGTGGACAGGGTGGGGGCTGTGGACAGGGTGAGGGCTGTGGACAGGGTGGGGGCTGTGGACAGGGAGAGGGAGGTGGACAGGGTGAGGGCTGTGGACAGGGAGAGGGAGGTGGACAGGGTGAGGGCTGTGGACAGGGAGAGGGAGGTGGACAGGGTGAGGGCTGTGGACACGGTGAGGGCTGTGGACACGGTGAGGGCTGTGGACAGGGTGAGGGCTGTGGACAGGGTGAGGGCTGTGGACAGGGAGAGGGCTGTGGACAGGGAGAGGACTGTGGACAGGGTGAGGGCTGTGGACACGGTGAGGGCTGTGGACACGGTGAGGGCTGTGGACAGGGTGAGGGCTGTGGACAGGGTGAGGGCTGTGGACAGGGAGAGGACTGTGGACAGGGTGAGGGCTGTGGACAGGGTGAGGGCTGTGGACAGGGTGAGGGCTGTGGACAGGGAGAGGGAGGTGGACAGGGTGAGGGCTGTGGACAGGGTGAGGGCTGTGGACAGGGTGAGGGCTGTGGACAGGGTGGGGGCTGTGGACAGGGTGAGGGCTGTGGACAGGGAGAGGACTGTGGACAAGGTGGGGGCTATGGACAGGGGGAGGGCTGTGGACAGGGTGGGGGCTGTGGACAGGGAGAGGGCAGTAGACAGGGTGGGGGCTGTGGACAGGGGGAGGGCTGTGGACACGGTGAGGGCTGTGGACAGGGTGAGGGCTGTGGACAGGGCGAGGGCTGTGGACAGGGTGAGGGCTGTGGACACGGTGAGGGCTGTGGACAGGGTGAGGGCTGTGGACAGGGTGAGGGCTGTGGACACGGTGAGGGCTGTGGACAGGGTGAGGGCTGTGGACAGGGTGAGGGCTGTGGACAGGGTGAGGGCTGTGGACAGGGAGAGGACTGTGGACAGGGTGAGGGCTGTGGACAGGGTGAGGGCTGTGGACAGGGAGAGGGAGGTGGACAGGGTGAGGGCTGTGGACAGGGTGAGGGCTGTGGACAGGGTGAGGGCTGTGGACAGGGTGAGGGCTGTGGACAGGGTGGGGGCTGTGGACAGGGGGAGGGCTGTGGACAGGGGGAGGGCTGTGGACAGGGTGGGGGCTGTGGACAGGGTGAGGGCTGTGGACAGGGAGAGGACTGTGGACAGGGAGAGGACTGTGGACAAGGTGGGGGCTGTGGACAGGGTGGGGGCTGTGGACAGGTTGGGGGCTGTGGACAGGGAGGGGGCTGTGGACAGGGTGGGGGCTGTGGACAGGGTGAGGGCTGTGGACAGGGTGAGGGCTGTGGACAGGGTGGGGGCTGTGGACAGGGAGGGGGCTGTGGACAGGGTGGGGGCTGTGGAGGGGGGGGGCTGTGGACAGGGTGAGGGCTGTGGACAGGGTGAGGGCTGTGGACACGGTGAGGGCTGTGGACAGGGTGGGGCTGTGGACAGGGTGGGGGCTGTGGACAGAGTGAGGGCTGTGGACACGGTGAGGGCTGTGGACAGGGAGAGGACTGTGGACAGGGTGAGGGCTGTGGACAGGGGGAGGGCTGTGGACAGGGTGAGGGCTGTGGACACGGTGAGGGCTGTGGACACGGTGAGGGCTGTGGACAGGGAGAGGGAGGTGGACAGGGTGAGGGCTGTGGACAGGGGGAGGGCTGTGGACAGGGGGAGGGCTGTGGACAGGGGTAGGGCTGTGGACAGGGTGAGGGCTGTGGACAGGGGGAGGGCTGTGGACAGGGTGAGGGCTGTGGACACGGTGAGGGCTGTGGACAGGGAGAGGGAGGTGGACAGGGTGAGGGCTGTGGACAGGGGGAGGGCTGTGGACAGGGGGAGGGCTGTGGACAGGGTGAGGGCTGTGGACAGGGTGGGGGCTGTGGACAGGTGAGGGCTGTGGACAGGGTGAGGGCTGTGGACAGGGTGAGGGCTGTGGACAGGCGGAGGGCTGTGGACCAGGCAGAGGCTGTGGGCAGGGTGGGGCTGAGGACAGGGTGAGGGCTGTGGACCAGGCAGAGGCTGTGGACAGGGTGGGGGCTGTGGACAGGGTGAGGGCTGTGGACAGGGAGAGGACTGTGGGCAGGGTGGGGGCTGAGGACAGGGTGAGGCCTGTGGACCAGGCAGAGGCTGTGGGCAGGGTGGGGGCTGTGGACAGGGTGAGGGCTGTGGACAGGGTGAGGGCTGTGGACAGGGGGAGGGCTGTGGACAGGGTGAGGGCTGTGGACAGGGTGAGGGCTGTGGACAGGGTGAGGGCTGTGGACAGGGTGAGGGCTGTGGACAGGGTGAGGGCTGTGGACAGGGTGGGGGCTGTGGACAGGTGAGGGCTGTGGACAGGGGGAGGGCTGTGGACAGGGTGGGGGCAGTGGACAGGGTGAGGGCTGTGGACAGGGTGGGGGCTGTGGACAGGGTGGGGGCTGTGGACAGGGAGAGGGCTGTGGACAGGGTGGGGGCTGTGGACAGGGTGAGGGCTGTGGACAGGGTGAGGGCTTGGACCAGGCAGAGGCTGTGGGCAGGGTGGGGCTGAGGACAGGGTGAGGGCTGTGGACCAGGCAGAGGCTGTGGACAGGGTGGGGGCTGTGGACAGGGTGAGGGCTGTGGACAGGGAGAGGACTGTGGGCAGGGTGGGGGCTGAGGACAGGGTGAGGCCTGTGGACCAGGCAGAGGCTGTGGGCAGGGTGGGGGCTGTGGACAGGGTGAGGGCTGTGGACAGGGGGAGGGCTGTGGACAGGGTGAGGGCTGTGGACAGGGTGAGGGCTGTGGACAGGGGGAGGGCTGTGGACAGGGGGAGGGCTGTGGACAGGGTGAGGGCTGTGGACAGGGTGGGGGCTGTGGACAGGGTGAGGGCTGTGGACAGGGGGAGGGCTGTGGACAGGGTGGGGGCTGTGGACAGGGGGAGGGCTGTGGACAGGGTGGGGGCTGTGGACAGGGTGGGGGCTGTGGACAGGGAGAGGACTGTGGACAGGGTGGGGGCTGTGGACAGGGTGAGGGCTGTGGACAGGGTGAGGGCTGTGGACAGGGTGAGGGTTGTGGACCAGGCAGAGGCTGTGGGCAGGGTGGGGCTGAGGACAGGGTGAGGGCTGTGGACCAGGCAGAGGCTGTGGACAGGGTGGGGGCTGTGGACAGGGTGAGGGCTGTGGACAGGGAGAGGACTGTGGGCAGGGTGGGGGCTGAGGACAGGGTGAGGGCTGTGGACCAGGCAGAGGCTGTGGGCAGGGTGGGGGCTGAGGACAGTGTGAGGGCTGTGGACAGGGCGAGGGCTGTGGACAGGGTGGGGGCTGTGGACAGGGAGAGGGCTGTGGACAGGGTGGGGGTTGTGGACACGGTGAGGGCTGTGGACAGGGTGAGGGCTGTGGATAGGGTGGGGGCTGTGGAGAGGGAGAGGGCAGTAGACAGGGTGAGGGCTGTGGACAGGGTGGGGGCTGTGGACAGGGTGAGGGCTGTGGACAGGGTAAGGACCGTGACAGAGTGAGGGATGTGGACACAGTGAGGGCTGTGGACAGGGAGAGGGCTGTGGACAGGGTGACGGCTGTGGACCAGGCAGAGGCTGTGGGCAGGACGTGGGCTGTGGACAGGGTGAGGGCTGTGGACAGGGTGGGGTCTGTGGACCAGGCAGGAGCTGTGGACAGGGTGAGGGCTGTGGACCAGGCAGGGGCTGTGGACAGGGCAGGGTCTGAGGACCAGGCAGGGGCTGTGGGCAGGGCGGGGGCTGTGGACTGACTGTCTCCCTGAGGTCAGGTACCCTTCCCCTCAGGGCCTGGTCCTTTCCCAAGGTGAGGTTTCCTCTTCTGGAATCCACGCCTCCCCGCACCGGTGGGAAGAACCCCAGGGGCCTGGACACACACGGGGTGACTTTCTCCACCTGCACGCTGCCTGGGAAGGAGGCACAGGCTCCTCCTGGCGAGGTCGGTCTGGGGACCCCCTCCTCTCACCTTCCTGAGGACGCCCTGTGAGCCGGGCCCCGGGGAACATAATCGCTGGCACCGCAAGTTATTTTAATGCAGACATCACAGTAACCTTTTACCATCTGTTCTGCCCTTTACTAACAAACCAAAGGACCATCATTCTCGGCGGAGCCCTAGAGGGAGACGGATGGAAATGCCGTCCACGTCCTTCCTCATACCCTGCTTGTGCTTCCCTGAGGCTTTCCCACCTTCCATGCACAAATTGGGGGGAAGGGGTTCTCTGGTCTTGGGGACCTGCTCACACGGGAGGGGAGTGCAAGCCATGGTGCCAAGGCTCCAGATTGCATGGCGCATTCAGCTAACCACTGGGTTTCAGAAGATACTGCCACAGGGCCCTGGGAAACAGAGCAAACATGCCGAGGGTCACCAAAGTGAGACGTTTCCCTGCCAAGAAAAATTAGACAGACAGACAGACGTACGTGCACATATACGCACATGTGTACACACACATATATATGTATGTATATACACTTCTTTTCAGCAGTTCTATAATTCAATTTCCCTGTGAGAGATAGGCAGCTTGGCCCAGAGGATTTAGGGACCCAGCCCAGCACAGCAGTGACCTGGCCTGGCCTGCAGTTGCTGGAGCCCCACGTGGCTCCACTCGTGGGCACTGCCTGCCTCCACACACATGTTCTCACAGCCCCGCTCACCTTGACCAGCACCCTGTGAGGCCTGCTGCTGCCTCCACGCCTGCTTGTCCCGCCCCAATCCAGAGCAGGCCTCCTGCCCACCGCGCCGGCCTCAGCCCCGTCCCGCACCTGGAACGACTCGGGCTAGGTGACGAGGAGGAGGGATTCCTCTCCTTGGATCTGAACCTGGCCCCCAGTTATTGAGTCCTGGAGAGACTCCTGTGGATGAGAACAGTGTCCTGCCTCTGGCAGGGTGGCCCCGAGAAGGGGACATCCCAGCTTGGGCAGGCGCCTTCCCTGCCAAGCCAGGCCTGCCAGTCACCATAGCTACCTGGCAAAAGGGAAGCTGGCTAGAAGAGCAAAGCCAGGCATCTGGGCCACCTGGCCCGGTGCTGGCCCTGCTGGTCCTTCCCTGCAGCCCTGTCCTGTGTGACCAGAGGGCAGGGTGGGGAGAGCCTCCCTGGCCACAGGGAGGGAGCGGGCGCCTGGGGACGTCCAGAGCCACCAGCCCTCACTAGTCCAGCATACACATCTTCAAATTGCTCCGAAAGCGACTGTGATTCCCATTTTACCCGATTGGTCATGTCAGAATATTATTTAATGACTAAAACGTCTTTCTTAGATAATTTTATCATTTAATTTTGTTCCAGCACAAGGTCTCACTCACCACTTTGTAGAATACATGTGAAGATTTTATTATTGACTGTTGTCCTGGCCCCTTGGCCTCCGGTGGACTGTGAAGCTGCAGTTTCTAAAGGTCCAGCTAAGCTCGCAGATCTGGGGCCCCCCCTCGCCCACCCACCTCCCTCTCTCGTTACCAGACATCTTACTGCAGGAACAAAAGGCATATGCCATAGTTTTAATGGTACACTTGTCATTCGTTTCCTAAAGACTCCTGTATATCCAACAGTCTGGTGAGAGGAAATGACCCAGGGACATATAAAATACAGAATTTTCCATCTCTTCCCCCAGTTGAGTCTGAGCTAGGTTATTTATTTGGATTCTGAATCCAGACGGACATTATTAAGCTGCTTTTCCATACCCTAATGAAGAACAGTGGAATGTGTGTTCAACTTGGTCATCATGCTAGCATCATCTTCATGCTGAACCCCACCTCTAAGCCCTGGTCAGGGGTCATCCGTTCCCGCCTCGCGGGAGACGACCCCAGTACCTGGAGAAGGTCGTGTTTCCTTGTGAGATGGCAGAACACCAGGCCTGTCGGCAGGCACGTGGCCTCGTTGAGTCAACCATTCCCTTCCTCTCTGGCTGTGTTGTAGATTCCTGCCAGGCATCCCTGTGCGTGACAGGCCTCTGGACGCGCGTGGGTGACCTAGCAAGGCCCTGGCCACTGACCGCCCCGCGGGTCCCGCTGAGCTGGGGTGGCCGGTGCACGGCCCGCACGGCCACGCGCGTGCACCGCGTCCAGGCAGGGCTCTGTGTGACGCCCCCACCCCACCCCGCAGGACCACGTCATCCCGCTCTCCCCACCTCTCTCCTCCCTGCAGATCCGATCCGACAAAGACAACGACATCCCCATCCGCTACAGCGTGACGGGCGTGGGCGCCGACCAGCCCCCCATGGAGGTCTTCAGCATCGACTCCATGTCCGGACGCATGTACGTCACCAGGCCCATGGACCGGGAGGAGAGGGCCTCCTACCACGTGAGTGTCCCCCAGGGAGGGCCCTGGAGAGGCGTCCTTCAAGTGTGTCCTGAACCCCAGGGAGGGCCCAGCCTCAGTCAGGCTGCCACTGTGCAGCGGCATGTGCCTCCCCGGGGGTGGGGGGCTTTGTGTCCAGCCCCTTCTCTGGGGTGCCATTAAGTGTGGGTCACACTGGTGGCCTGGAGGCCTGCTCATTCCCCTGGCTATCTCCCTGACCACAGAGAATCATCTCTGAGATCAGAGCTGTTGTGAACAGGAAGGAGACATGGAGAGAGAAGGTGGGGGCGCAGGGCCTTGGCTTCTGGGGGCTGCCCCGTGATACCCCCCCCGGCTCTGGACACAGGAGAGGATGTGGGGTGCCTCCCTGTGATGTGGTCCAGCCAGTCCCTTAAGTGGACCCCTGAGCTCTGCTTCTGTGACACGGAGCATCTGCACCGGCCAGACACACACAGCCCCACCCCCGGCCAGGCCAAGCGCCCGCCTCTGGGGCCTCATCCTCTCCTGAAAGGTGGTGAGGCAGCGGGCTAGCGTAGCACACTCAGGGCGCTGTGTGTGTGTGGGGGGGGGTGACTGTCTGCATGCACACGTGTGTGTGTGTGTGTGTGTGTGTGCACATGTCATAGTGCTGAATGCCCGGCTCCTCAATGGTAATTCGGGAATGAAGATGGCACCTTCGGTTCTGCCCTTTGCGGTCACATTCACTGTCTGCCAGCCCTTGCTTCCACTCAAGACACTGTCCACAGGCTGGCTGCACTGTGCAAACCGAGTGCCAGCCTTTCCCGCACACCCCGTGCCGCAGGCCAGGCCATGGCGGCTCCCCCAGGGACCATCGCCTGATGGTCCCTAAGAAGCAGGACAAGGCTGAGGAGCCCCAAGGCGCTTGACTCCAGAAGTTGGCCATGGTCCCTTCTGAGCCAGGCCTGGACTGCCAGCTCAGAGGCCTGCCCTCCCTCTCCCCCCCCCCCGCCCTCCATCTCTCCTCCCCTGCCCTCCATCTCTCCCCCCCTCCCTCCATCTCTCCTCCCCTGCCCTCCATCTCTCCCCCCCTCCCTCCATCTCTCCTCCCCTGCCCTCCATCTCTCCCCCCTCCCTCCATCTCTCCTCCCCTGCCCTCCATCTCTCCCCCCTCCCTCCATCTCTCCCCCCGCCCTCCATCTCTCCCCCCGCGCTCCATCTCTCCTCCCCTGCCCTCCATCTCTCCCCCCCGCCCTCCATCTCTCCTCCCCTGCCCTCCATCTCTCCCCCCCCGCCCTCCATCTCTCCTCCCCTGCCCTCCATCTCTCCCCCCCTCCCTCCATCTCTCCTCCCCTGCCCTCCATCTCTCCCCCCCTCCCTCCATCTCTCCTCCCCTGCCCTCCATCTCTCCCCCCCCGCCCTCCATCTCTCCTCCCCTGCCCTCCATCTCTCCCCCCCCGCCCTCCATCTCTCCTCCCCTGCCCTCCATCTCTCCCCCCCTCCATCTCTCCTCCCCTGCCCTCCATCTCTCCCCCCCGCCCTCCAACTCTCTCCCCTGCCCACCTCATCCTGGCTGTGCACCACCCACAGCACATGCTTTCTAGAGAACATTCTTCCAGGGCGCCCAAGCCCAAGAGTGTGTGAGGGGAGGAAATCACTGGCCACGGAGCAGGGAGAGAGGGGGATAGACAGACACAGGCTCACCCCAGAACGGGCAGCTGCTCCAGGTCTCTGCAAAGCCCCATAGCCCTCCCCAAAGCTCTGCTTCCCCATCTCGCTCTCCTCCGGATTAATGGACGGCCTTGCGAGCCTGGGCCAGCATTCTGCCTCCACTCAGGCCTCCAGAGGAGGCCACTTGATTAAATTCACCATTTCTGAGATGAGACAGATTAGTTTCTAATTGTCACAATCTTGGAAAAGAGTCTCTGCCTCCTGTTTCCTCATCTGGAGGCCTTGACTCCAGGGTTGGGTCATTCTCTGCTGTCTTGCTGAATGTATTTCTGTCCTCGCTGTGACTCTGGCATCTGCGGAATTCCTTCCTGTGCTCTGGGAGGCCACAGCTCCTGCCAGGTGCCGAGGAGCCGCTGCAACCAGTGTCCACCACTGACAGGGCTGGAGTCAGAAACCCAAGATGGCCGCAAGCCACCAGACTTCTTGTCCACAGCTGCCCTGTTGAGTCATGCAGGAACCTGCTGGGACAAGGCGCCAGGTCTAGGAATCTGTTGGGACAAGGCGCCAGCTCTGGGACCAGGCGCCAGCTCTGGGACAAAACACCAGCTCTGGGAATTTTCTGGGACAAGGCGCCAGCTCTAGGGACCTGCAGGGACAAGGCCCCAGCTCTAGGGACCTGCTGGGACAAGGTGCCAGCTCTAGGGACCTGCTGGGACAGGGCTCCAGCTCTAGGGACCTGCTGGGACAGGGCGCCAGCTCTAGGGACCTGCTGGGACAGGACTCCAGCTCTAGGGACCTGCTGGGACAGGACTCCAGCTCTAGGGACCTGCTGGGACAGGGCGCCAGCTCTAGGGACCAGCTGGGACAGGGCTCCAGCTCTAGGGACCTGCTGGGACAGGGCGCCAGCTCTAGGGACCTGCTGGGACAGGGCTCCAGCTCTAGGGACCTGCTGGGACAGGGCGCCAGCTCTAGGGACCTGCTGGGACAGGACGCCAGCTCTAGGGACCTGCTGGGACAGGACGCCAGCTCTAGGGACCTGCTGGGACAGGGCTCCAGCTCTAGGGACCTGCTGGGACAGGACGCCAGCTCTAGGGACCTGCTGGGACAGGGCTCCAGCTCTAGGGACCTGCTGGGACAGGACGCCAGCTCTAGGGACCTGCTGGGACAGGGCGCCAGCTCTAGGGACCTGCTGGGACAGGGCTCCAGCTCTAGGGACCTGCTGGGACAGGGCGCCAGCTCTAGGGACCTGCTGGGACAGGGCTCCAGCTCTAGGGACCTGCTGGGACAGGGCTCCAGCTCTAGGGACCTGCTGGGACAGGGCGCCAGCTCTAGGGACCTGCTGGGACAGGGCGCCAGCTCTAGGGACCTGCTGGGACAGGGCGCCAGCTCTAGGGACCTGCTGGGACAGGGCGCCAGCTCTAGGGACCTGCTGGGACAGGGCGCCAGCTCTAGGGACCTGCTGGGACAGGGGGCCAGCTCTAGGGACTTGCTGGAACAAGGCCCCAGCTCTGGCACACCAGCTCCTGGTGGAGGCAGCTCTCCTATGCAGGTCAGACTAGGAATTCCAGGTGGTGGGATGAGTGACGTTGGTCCGTGCGTGGCTCTTCCCGTGTGACTGGGCCTCTGTGCCCGCCCCCACGTAGAGCCCTGCCAAGATGGAGAGCACCTCCGCTGCCTGTGGCTGGTGGGAAGAGCGGCCAGGCCTGCACACACCTCTGGAGGATCCCGATCCTGACCCGTGGAAGTCTTGAAGTAAGACCGGTCCACAACAAGAACAAAGTCCCAGGACAGCAGAGCGGCTGGACCCCCCGGGGCAAGGAGCTGGCATGGCCGGCTGTGGCCTCTCTGCTCCGCTGCCTGCTGGGATCCTCGGCCTTTCACCTCTGCCTCCACCGTCCCCAGACCCGGGAAGGTCCCGGACGGACTCCTGCTGGGGAGACCTGACCACAGTGTCCTGGGACGGCCTTGGTCCACAGTCAGCTGCCACTGCATGTCCAAACCACCACCAGGACAATCTGCCAGGCACTGTGCTGGCCCATCGCGCTTCGGGCTCCGTCACCTTCACATGGCAGCTGTTCCCAGCACGGGCCGACCCCGGCTGCCACACGGGCCTGCAACAGCCTCTGGCATCGCAACCGGCGCTCCTTCCTCCAAGAGAGCTCTGTGATTGAGAGACTTAAGATGAGAGATGCAGACAGAACCAGAGAGAGAGAGGGGTGGGGGGCGCCCTTTGACATTGCAGAATTTGTCTCCCTCAGTCCAAATGTGGGGCCAGCACTTAGCCTCCTGCTGTGAACTCCTGTGTGTATTTCTGGATCTTTCCATCAAAGCGCAGTAGTGACTGAGGGACCCCATCCACCCACAGCCCCTGTGGAGGGGCAGCGTGGCTCCTGGCGCCCTGCTGTCCACGAGGGCTCAGGAGCAGACCCCCACTCCGCCTGCCCATGGTGCGAGGCCACTCGTGTGACCCAGCTGGCCGGGACCTCCAGGGTCCCACAGGGGAGCCTGGAGCTCAGCCACACAGCTCTGCCTGCAGCCAGAGCTCCCAGCACACAGGCCAGGGGCTGGGTTGACCACTCAGGGATCCCCCGTTCCCCACCCCTGCTCACCCTCAGGTCTCCATCCACCCTCACAGAAGAATCCAGCCCCCGGTAGACTCGGCAATTGGCCTCCATCTTTCTGTGCATCCTTTTCTTTTTTCCTCCACACGGGGCCTGGTGCCTGAGACTGTCCAGCTCCTTCCATCTCTGGCCAGTTGTTCAGCCATGGCCGCACTCACCTACAAAAGGGTACCCGCCCTCCCCCTCCCGACCTAGCAACCGTGGGGTGTGAACAGCCCTCCTGCCCAGCCAGCGGGAGGAAGCTCTGCTCTCCCACAGCTGTGGTGACAGGCCAGGCAACGCTGGCCATCAAGCAACACAGCCCAACCCTGGACTCGGGGCCCTCCTCGCCACCTCCGGAACCGGTGCCACCTTTGTCTAGGGGCATTTTTCTAGGGGCCATTTTGTCTCCTCCACAGTGCCCTTGAACCGCTCTGCCCCGGGCGCCTGGCTGGTGAAGGCTGCAGCCGAGTCCCAGCCTGGCAGTGTGGTAATGATTTGTGGACCTCAGTCATCTTAAGAAAACCAGGCTGTAAACACCCCACGACCACTGTGCAAGATGTGGACTAGATAGAGGATTGTTTGAAGGATTCCATGAAGAAGAGACACCACTGCGTCCTGGGCCTCAGTTTCCCCCTCTGCAAAGATGAGATGGGACCAAAGCCAGACTCTCGGAGGCCTGTGAAACTGAGGAGCGGAAAGGTGTGAAGAGCGGCCAGGGTGTGCTGGCCCAGCGCTGACCGCAGGCACTGCTGCTGGGAAAATCTCCAAGCGATTCCACGGCCCTGTTCAAGGCCTGCAAGGACAGAGGCACGTCCACCCACGAGACGGGAAGAGAGAGGCCATTCCAGAGGGGATCGTCAAGGCTCGTGTCGGCAGGCCCTCTGCGCCCGAGCCCAGCCCCAGCCCACAGGTGACCGTCCCCGGCCTGCAGATTTCCAACAGAAGCCGTCAAATGGGTTAAAAACTCTGGGAGGCTGGTGGAAATGGAGACCCACAGGCCCCCACGCTCTTCTTGACCTGCCGGAGTGCACTCACTGTCTTCCAGGCGAAGCCAGACTGCAGTGCCGAGCCGCACAGCGTGGCTTTAGGTAAAAGATAACAACTTCAATTCCAGCACAGAATTACTTTGTTCCAAGGCTCCTGGACCTCTGACTTGGCAACTCATTGCACGGCTTCCGCTGATAAGCTCGAAGGATGACTGACGCGTCTGTAAGATGAGGCCGTCTCCCGACGGGGCTGGCTGCACTGCCACCAGGGCCTGCAGGCCCCCTACAGGGCCTGCTGCCACCAGGGCCTGTACAGATCATTCTTGACTTCTATTGTATAGTGATGGTGCCAGGGTTTGAACTCAGGCCTTTTACTCAGGCAAATGCCACACCCCCGAGTGCTTTTTGTTTTGTTGTTTATCAGATCTGGTCTTCCATTCGTGCCTGGCTGGCCGGCTCCCTGTGCCTCCCCAGGTCGGGTGATGAACACACTGGTTCCAGTTCTTTACTCTGAGACAAACTTCCTGCCCTGTCTGGCCTTGAACTGCAATCTTCTTGATCTCAGCCTCAGTAGCTAGGATTGTAGGCACCAGCCAGTGAGCCAGGCCTGGTGATTCAGGTTTTAAACGTGATCTTCAAACCTGGTGGCCCCTGGGCTCCCGGGTGATGTGCCTGCCTGGGACTCAGTCCTGACTTGTCTCCTTAGCACAGTGTGCCCACCGCCGTCCGGTGAAGCCAGACGGCAGGCACCCCCTCCTGCAATGCAGCGGAGCTCCAGGCAGGCTGTCAGAGCTCAGCCAAAGCCTGGGGACCCATGGCTCACTGAGCCCGCATTGAGCCCGCATTGCACCCGCTGACCCCGGGGTCTCAGGGAGGCCTCCAGGCCTGGCCTGGCCTGCATACCTTGGCTTGGTACAACCTTGCCTCAAACCTGGTTATCTGATCTGTCCAACTCTGAAGAAGGAAGACCTTCTTCAGCAGAGAAACAGCCAGGGAGGTCGAGGTGGGACAGACACAGCTTGGTTTGGGAGATCTAAGGCAAGCCCCACTCCCGGTGTCAGTTCCACCTAAATCCCAGGGCCCCAGTGCACCCGGGCCAGCCTCTCCTCCTGTCCAGAGGCCCCAGTGCACCCAGGCCAGCCTCTCCTCCTGTCCAGAGGGCAGCCACTCTGTGTCCTTGTCCTCACCTCATGGGTCTTGAATGAATGAATGAATGAATGAAGTAAGAATAAATCCACAGCTCAAGTCCTTCCCTTGAAGACAGTTTGTGGTGGAGGCCACAGCCCCCACCTTGACCACTCCCTCAGAGTGAGGGCGACTCCACTGCCAGCCCTCCCACAGGACTCCCTGCCCCTGCTGTGCAGGCCTAGAAGGCAGCAGGAGCAGGGGGGCTGGGCCTGTCTGTGGTGGACACTGGCCAGCCGTCTGCCATGCTGGCTCTGGGCCCGCAGCCCCACCCCAGCTCTCCCCGTCGGAGAGGGACTCTCACCCACCCGAGGCCACCCTGGCTCTGACCGGTGTGCGTTTCTCCCCAGCTCCGAGCCCATGCTGTGGACATGAACGGCAATAAGGTGGAGAACCCCATCGACCTGTACATCTACGTGATCGACATGAACGACAACCGCCCCGACTTCCTCCACCAGGTCCTCAACGGCTCCGTGGACGAGGGCTCCAAGCCAGGTGAGCCGACGGGTGCTGGGGACCCGGTGGGCAGCGGACGCTCCACGGCCCGCAGACTCGCCCGTGGACAGCACTCAGCTAGGCAGCTCTGTAGCCCTGGCCTCAGGCCCTCCACAGCACAGGGGCTGCAGGCGGGCGGCAGAGTCGCCTGGCCAACCACAAGGCTAGGGGCAGAAGTACGGTATGAAGCAGGGCGAGCTCACTGTGGAGGGGTGACGTGTCACGGCCGTGGAGGTGACGTGTCACGGCTATGGGGGTGATGTGTCATGGCCGTGGAGGTGGCCTGTCACCGCCGTGGGGGTGACGTGTCACAGCCGTGGGGGTGACGTGTCACCGCTGTGGAGGTGGCCTGTCACCACTGTGGGGTGACGTGTCATGGCTGTGGAGGTGGTGTGGAGACCGGGCACTGAAGTAGGAAGAGGAGCAGCCCCCATGCAGGAGCTGAGGCAGGCATGTGTGCTGGGAGGGAACGTGGGAGAGGAAAGAGCACATGCCAGGGTCCTGGGGAGATGAGGCCAGAGACCAAGACCCACCATCCAAGATCTCCTGGCCTGGAATTTGGTTCCAAGCCCAGCAGTAAACGAGCCTCAAGAAGTTAGTCCCGGTCAGAGCTAACCAAGAGCTCCTCCCCACGGGCTTCCTTTCCTGTGGCACAGATGGCTAGCATGGCCTGGCCAGGCATGAGCCATGGCATGGCAGTGGGGGTCGGGGCACCCCTAACTGCAAGGATGGGTGTCCTGAGGCCCCAGGAGGGCACACTGAGTAGATGAGCCAGGACACGGGCGCCTGAGAGGGACCCGAGAGGCCAGTGTGCAGCGGCGGCGTGAGGATGCCTGCAGAATCCTGACCAGGGCCAGCCTGGGGACCACCAGGTCTGGAGGGTGACAGCCTGGGAGGGTATCAGGAAAGCACAGTGCCCTCTGCGCTGCCCCAGGGGAAGGACGGAAGCTCTCCTAGGCACTGATCTGGGCTGGTTGGGTGGGGCACGGGGGCTCTGCAGCCAGGTGGCTCACAGCTGTCCCATTAAGAAGCATTCCGGTTAAATGGGTCTGCCCCCTCTGGCTGAGACCCGGCAGGATGGGGGTCTGGGGTGAGCTGGAAGCCGTTGTGAGCCAGGCCCGTCTGTGTTCTGAGTCGCTTCCTGCTCCACACAGCCCAGGACGGGCTGTGGCTGCCGGAGCCGGAAGGCAAACATTCGACTTCCAGGCCTGTGGAGTTGTCTCAGCTGCGTCTCCAGGGTTTCCGCCTCAACAAGGCAAGCTGCATTTCCCACTGATTGTCTTTCAGGAGGGAGATACCCAGGCAAGCCAGTGTCACCACAGGGGGCTATGGGACATTCCTTCTGCCAAACCTTGGGCTGCTCTTCCTCCACGTCCCTAGAGGGGCAAGGCCCGGCAATAGGTGGGCAGATTCGCTGCAGCAGCCCTTGGGAAGAGATGGAGACAGCCAAGGGCACCTGTGGAGGGGCTTCAGGGAGGGTAGCACACCTTCTCAGTGCAAAGCCCATGCGTCTCTCCTCCCGCCCACAGCCTATTTTCAGGCACCGATCCTGAGCCTTTCCACACAGCTCCGACTTCCCATGTCTTATTTTAAAATGAATCAACAGCAAAAGCCTTCCCAAACGTGCAGCTAGCTTTATCCATTAAGGCAGCAAAAACAGCGGATTGTTGCTCTCCTTTCAGAAATCCCATAACGCTTAAACCTGGACATCGCAGGGCACTAGATCCTTAAGTGCTAGCCCCACCCCCTTCTAGTGATGACCCCACCCCTTTTAGTGCTGGCCCCACCCTTTCTAGTGATGGCTCCACCCCTTTTAGTGCTGGCCCCACCCCTTCTAGTGATGGCTCCACCCATTACAGCACTGGTCCCACACCGCACAGTGCTGGCCCCACCCACCCCTTCCAGTGAGGGTTCCACCTCTTACAGCACTGGTCCCACCCCCTTACCATGTTGGCTCCGCCCCTTACAGCGCTGGCCTCACTGGTCCCACCCCTTAAAGCCCTGGTCCTGCCCGTTACAGTGATGACTGCTCCCTGACAGCACTGCCCCCCTCACTGGCCCCTCCTGGCTGCTCCATCCCTTGACTTTTCCCCTACTCTGAGCCTTCCAAGGGCTGTGTATGAGTTAATTGTCTGGCTTTCAGAGCCCCAGGACCCCAGAGTCTGTCTCTAGTCCTGGAAGTCTGTGATGGAGCTGTCCATTGCTGCTGTGAACTCGGCTCCGCCCAGTGGAGGGCGAGGATGTGAAGTCCAGACAAAGCCAGGCTGCATGTGCTCTCTGCAGCGCAGTCCCTGGGCCCTGGAAGTTGCCCTTCTTCTCTTCCAGCAGCAAATTACAGTAATGGAAGGGTTTGCACATGCCTTTGTGTAAAAAAGAAAAACTGCCACCAGAAATTAGTTATTATTCTCCGGAAGGACGGGCTAATGGAAGGTTTGGGGTGAGCATGCTAGTGGAGGAAGGTTAAATATTGACTCAGCGGGCGGGGCTTCGGGAGGCAGGGCTTGTCTGGGGTCAGTGAGGGGCAGTGCCGTGCCCTGGCCACCCCTACTTTCTTCCCCAGCCACACACTTTCCTCTCTGCCACTGCTGGGACCAGAAGGGGTGGGGACACAGACGCCACTGCCACCCATAGCCTCCTACTCCCAACAGTCTTGCGTGGCTGTCACACACCTGGGGCACTGGAAGGGCTCAATGGTCTCTGTCCCTGAGCAACTACTGCCCGCAGCAAGGAGCAGCAGTGTCCCCCGTCCCCAGCCGCCCTTCCCTGCCTATCTGATGGACCTGGCGCCATGGACCAGGCAGCAGGCATGGGTCCTGCTGGACCAGCTGACAACCTATAGATGGAAGCTTTCTAGCGACAGTGACGTGCTCTGCCTCTCCAGGTCCCCAGAAAGCAGCATAACCATGAGCACTTCCAGGAGGAAGGATCTAGCTGACCTAGTGGCAAGCCCAGGAAGCTCTGTGCCCAGAGGCCCCCAAGACCCTCACGTGATGCCCTCCACGGGGTCCGGACAGCACTGCTTGAGGTTGATTCACACTGGCCTTCCACACCAGACTTTGTAAAAGTTTAGAGGACAGGGAAAACCACAGTCATGTAGAACTGTAAGAAGTAACGCCAAACCCATCAGCCCTTCCCCAGCGTCCCCCAGGCCACACCCTGCAGCGCTGTCACAGGAGGTGGCCGCCCTGCCACCCGCCAGCCTCTCCTCTGCTGCTGGGTGTGTGTGCCTGTGTATTCCTGCATCTGTGTGTGTCTATGTCTACATGTTTGTGTCCTGTGTTTCTACGCAGCCCTGTGACTCTCAGCATCAGCTAAGGTGACAGGCGTGAGCCACCGCGGCCGGCTTATGCACAAGGTTTTGAGGGAACATGGGTCTTCCTTTCACTGAGATAAAGGCCTTAAGTGCATCTCCACGTCTCTGTCATCTGTGCAGCGTCCATCACCCGTCCACGTCTTTGGTAATCTCCTGACTGCAATGTTCCTGGCTATGGCTAGAATTCTTTTCGCCTGCTAGGTTCCCATTCTTGTTAGAGGAGTAGCTTACAGCTATAACCTTATACCCCATAACTCCTCTTCTCACCTTCCTCACGGGTCCTTGTGATCTTGATGAAGTTCCATTTGTCCATGGTTTCTTTCATGCAGGAACTTTGGTATCACTCCCCAGAACTCTTCCTTGACTCTACTCTCCTGTGCTGTTCTCTAAGAGGCTTGTGGTTTTACATTGTACACTGGCTCCGTGATTCGCTGAGTGTTGTTTTTTGCACAATGTGTGATATAATCTCAGAGTTTGGGTTTTTGTTTTGCCAGTCCTGGGGCTTGAACTCAGGACCTGACCACTGTCCTTAGGCTTTCTCAAGGCTAGAGCTCTACCACTGGAGCCACTCCCAGCTTTTTCTATGTATGTGGTACTGAGGAATCAAACCCAGGTCTTCATGTATGCTAGGCAAGCACTCCACCACTATGCCAAACTCCCGGCCCCAATGTTTTATTATTATAAAGGTAATGAACAGAGGAGTTAGTTATATGTAGGTCGAGTAGTAATAAGTACATTTTTTTGGACAATGTCACCCCAGCCCTTGCTCTCTCAGTGTTTCCCTCCCTTCCCATAGCTTTGGTTTTGCTTACTATTTCTGTGGGTGGCTCTGACAACCCACCCGCAAAGGCTCTGCTTCTTCCCCTGAACTGCCCTGCGCCTCTGTTGGCATTCACTGGCTTACAGGTGTGTTAATCCTCCTGTATCTGTCCTGTATCTCTGTCCCTTTGCATCTGTCCTGATGATTAGAAATTGTTGTTGGATCAGTATTCACACACACACACACACACACACACACACACACACACGAGGCACACACGTGTATCTGTCCCCATGTGCTTCCTAGAGCAGGGTGGCACAGGACACAGCACCTGTACCCGTCCTGCCAGGTGTCCCACCCCAAGTGCTCTGCCTCTGGACCCAAGTATTCCACGTGGAGCCCCACGTGGCCACTGCGTGACAGTGGCATGGCCTCGGATAGCTACTTCCCTGGCTGCTTCCTGCATAGAGAAAACTGAAAATGCTCACACCTGTAATCCTAGCTACTCAGGAGGCTGAGATCTGGGGAGTCAAAGCCAGCCTGGGCACTGGAGTCCATGAGACTCTTATCTCTAATTAACCACTAGAAACCCAGACATGGGGCTGTGGCTCCAGGGGTAGGGTGGTAGCCTTGAGCTGAAGAGCCCAGGGACAGCTCCCAGGCCCAGAGTTCAGACTCCATGCCCACAAAAAAATAAATAAAGGAAGAAAGAAAGAAAGGAAAAGAAAAATGAAAAGACAGTAGCCCTGCCCCATGGCCCTGGGTTCGGGGGCTTTCACACAGAGTCAACCTTAGAGGTATTGGCTTGTTAATGCTGCTATGAATTCTTACTCAAGGTAACAGCTCACTTCCTGAAGTTCACCAAATTACTTTTGTAAGATCAAACTTCTTTTCATCAATGAATGCTGTATTTACACGCCGTCGGTTGGGAGCCAGAGACCTAGCATGGCAGCTGAGTCCCAGTGGCAGCATTGTTTTTGGCCTAGAAGAGACAACAAGCGAGCTGGGCCCCACTGTCTGAGGGCCCCTGGAGAAGCTGGGCACTGGCCATTCGTGAGGGGGTGGGGAGGGGCTGGAGGGGAGGAAGGCCCGCCTCAGCCTGGGCAACGGGAGCCGTGGAGACCCCCACCCCCACACCGGCTCCAGCTCCTCCAGGCCGCATGGCTGCAGCCAAGTCCTTCAGTCACTCAGCTCCACCTCCTTCCTGTGGCGACAAGGCCACATTTCCGTTCTTTTTCTTTTTCTCCTGTCTCGTTTTGTCAGTCGTGGACCAGGGCCTGGGCTGTCCCTGAGCTCTTCAGCTCAAGGCTAGCACTCTACCACTCTGAGCTACAGGGCCACTTCTCATTTTCTGGTGATAACTGGAGATAAGAGTCTCACAACCTTTAGTGCCCAGGCTGGTTTTGAACCGGGATCCTCAGATGTCAGCCTCCTGAGTAGCTAGGATGACAGGCGCGAGCCCCCAGTGCCTGGCGGATGTTTCTGTTCCTGTCACTCAAAGGCTCAGACTGAGGCTCGCCCAGGGACGCGTCCCAAGACGTGGACCCTCTGCCTACAAGAGTGGCTGCGCCCTCACCCATCCCTTCCTGGCATCCCCAGCCAGAATTGCTGGGCAGCCTGGCCAGGGCACACAAGCCACCCAGCGTGCTTTCACTGAGTGTTTTAACAGAGGCCCCAGCTGGAGCTCTCCGCTTTCCCTGACCCTTGAGCTGTGCGGAGCCCACAGGAGATATTGTGAAATCAATGTCTTTAAAAATATTAAATACCAGAGAAATCTACATGCTGCAAATGAAGTCAAAGAAACCTCATCTACACAAAGCAGAGTTTTTGCTTAACTAGATTATTGTATTACAGGGCCCGTGTATTTATTTATTTTATTTTCTGTGCCGGTAGAAGTCCCCTGAGATTAATGCCACGAACTAATGCACAGATGGCACCAGATACTTGAAAGTCATCTGAATATTAAGAATTTAAATCTTTAGCCTCAGTGATTTGAGCAGAAAGCCAATTATGGGGCTGAATTAGTTTTCAAATTAAACTGCAATTTAAGGCTTGTGAAATTAATCCTTTAAGGCGTGTGGCAGGGTTGAACATGAATCCCGAGGAGGCACCGAGCTGGGAGCTCCGCCCTCTCCCCCCCTTGCCAGCACAATTAATAAGCCACGTCCTGCCTCCCTCAGGCAGGGCCACGGAGTTACAGCAGGGCCTCAGACAGTGACCCTCTCCTTCACCGCCTTCTAAGTAGCTTGGATTACAGGTGTGGCCTCCTTGTCCGTCTTTTAGGAAGGAAACTGAAATTGCTGAGTCCTTGTTCCACTCCAGAGCTGGGGAAGCCCCTTTTTATGACAAGCTATTACCATGGCAACCCATGGACCGAGTTCTTCCTTTTGGCTTTGAGTGCTCCAGCCTCAGGCCCCATCTCCTGACCCAAGAGCTCCCTCACCTCCTCCCTCTCCCCTGTCTCTCTTTGTTTCTCTCTCTTTCTGGTGTAACCCTCACTTGAGGAAATCTAAAACTCACAAAGGAACATAATCAAACCATCACATAGCAACCTACCCATCTGCGGTCACTGCTGACTGTGTTGTCATTTATCTTTCTGGTCTTTCTCTCTGCATTATAGCGTGTTTGTTTTCAAGACAAGTTCTACACAGATTAGAAGTCTGATTGTTTCTTAGTTCATCATAAACCATAGAAATTTCCCATGCCTTCCCCAGCGTGACAGGGCTTTACACAGTTCCTTCAGAGGGTCCAGATAAGCCCAGACCCTCGGCTAATCTCTAATGAAGTTTACTTGATGATACCCATTCTTCCTCGGCCCCGCTTCAGTGAGTTTCCGTGTTCAGGGTGTGTTGTTCTGCTCTGTTTTGTTTTTCATTCAACTTGCTATGTTGAAATAATGACGGACGGATTCTCACGCAGAATCGGATACAGCTCCTGGGCCTTCCTCCAGCTTCCTCCAGTGGCAGTGAGGCGACAGACAGCCATCCTGGACCAGATAGCAGCATCTGTTCACTGGACACTTGCTGTAGCAAGGGGTCAGCCTCGCTCTGTGCCTGGCACAGACTCAGGCGGGCAGAGAAGGGGACCTTCAGAAGGCTGAGGGAGGCTGTGGAGACACAGGAGGAAGCTTGCTGGGAAGGAAGTCACCCAGAGACACACACCACACACACTCACACATACACGCCTGACTGGTTAAGAGGCTTCACTTTCTCTGGCTGTTTCTGAAGAGGGAGGAAAGGAGGGAGGGAGGGAGGGAGGGAGGAAGGGAGGGAGGGAGGGAGGGAGGGAGGGAGAGCAGGCAGGACAATCATGAAACTTCACTCACATGTGAGACCCACTTTAGACGTGATTCTGTAAGAGTTTAGTTTCTATTCTTGATTGTTTGCTTGTTTGTTTTTGGAAGGCCTTTAAAACCCTGAGGGCACGGTTGATTTTGTTGATACCTCACCAAGTGGGGTGCCCTGCTGCTGAAGCAGTGGGGCTGGGAGGGAAGGGTGGCCTTCCTGCACGCCCGCTGTCCTCCTCCCGAGAAGCCTGCTGAGAACTGTCTTGGCCCTGGGGCTCCCGGTGAGGGATCCCCATCTCTCTGCTTGTCTAAACCGGGCTTAACTCCATCCTCTTTATTTCTTCTTGTCCTTTCATTGTTTCCCACCTTGGGATTGTCTACCAAAGGCAGCATGAAATCTCATTATTGCTTCAGTCAAGGTTTAGTTCTCTAAAATAAATAAATAAATAAGCTCTCGTTGCTTTTAAACATTTGGTCTCTAGCTTTTAGTCATTAATGACAATGTCACAGCTTGTGATTTACTTTTTTTACTTATCCTGCTGATAGTGCTTCTTAAATCTGCAGCTAGATTTCCTGTATTCATTTTGAAATTGCTTGACCATTTTCTCCACAAAAATAGTTCCTGTCCCTGACTTTCCCTGGGCTCCAACATCTGATGGACCAGTAACAATCTCATTATTTTCTCATGCACTTTTTGGAGCTGCTTTGACCTGCATATTTTTTTTAGTCTGTCTTCCATGGCATTAACTCTCTCTTTAGTTGCATTTAACCTACTGTTAAATCCATTTGAAGTCTTATTTTCAGTTGTCAACTGCAGTTTTCTCATTCTGTTGTTTTTTTTTTTTTTTTTTTTTTTTTTTTTGGCAGTCCTGGGGACTGAACTCAGGGCCTGGGCCCTGTCCTTGGGCTTTCCTCAAGGCTAGAGCTCTACCACTTGAGCCATAGCACCACTTCTGGCTTTTCTATGTATATGGTATTAAGGAATTGAACCCAGGTCTTTGTGCATGCTAGGCAAGCACTCTACCACTAGGCCAAACTCCCAGCTCATTCTATTTTTTTTTTAATTATTCCTAGTTCTCTGGCAATGTTTTCTATCTTTTCTTTTAAATTCCCTGGACCTGGTAAGCTGCTTTTGATTTTTAAGTTTATGTCCCATAGTTCTACTCACTCTTAAATCTCTGGAACCGTTTCATATCTGGTTTTTCCTCCCTGTCCCCCATCACATTTTGTCTTGCATGCTCAGCTCATTGTGTGTGGAAAGCCATCGAGATCATGTGAGGCCAGGGGCTGTGCTGTTGTCTTTTCTCCATGGATCGGAGATGCTAATCTTTTGGGGTCACGTCCACTCCAGTAACCTGCACTACAGAGCAGTCTGTTAGAAGGACAGAGCTGTTAGGCACTCCACCATCGGACCCGAAGACGGAAGGGCTACCACACCCCTTCCTCTGCAGAGTCTGAAATCAGGTTTCTTACTGCCGCTCTGTAGTCTGTTGAAAGTCCTGTGCAGTTATTCAGTCTGTCCACAGCCAGTCCTACAATCAGCAAATGCCAGGAGAGAAAAGGGGGCCTGGGAGCCAGATCCTTCCAGAGGGCCTGGGAGCTGAATGTTGTTAGACCACCCTGGAGACTTGGGAGTTCTCTCCAGCCTTTCAGCAAGTGATTCTTTTTTTCTGTTTTCTCTGGAGATGGTTGGCGTGGAAGATCATAGCCCATCTACCTTTGTTCAAAGCAGAACTTCCTGAATCTTTCACAGGCATCGTACCTCTTGGGAAAGTCTGTTGATAACTAAATTGAACCCTTTGCATGAAGGAGCATACATCTGTTGGGAGATGTTTCCTCCTAGAGCTGGAAACAGTCACACTATGTTGTTTTCCCTGGAAGACACCTAACAGAGATGTGCTGAATGAGTGAACAAATGCCTCCACGGATGGCCCTCAGGTACACACACCAAGTCTCCATAAATCCCACGAACCGATCGACTTGCTGCCCCTGCCCACACCCAGCCCAGTACTCCTCAGTCTGCTTCCTGTGCACACCTTTAAACATCACCTTGGCCGCACCACTCTCCTGGTGAACCTACGGCCCCAGTTCACTGTGGTCCTGGACAAAATCAGATCCTCCCCAGAGCCTTCGCCCCTCTGCACAGTCCCCCTTCACCCCTTCCCAGCCTCGGTTTCCCTCTGTCTCCAGAGAAGCCCTTTCTATTCCTCTGTATTCCACCTTCTCAGCTCTGGCTCCTCCCGCCCAGGCATGCGTGCTTTATCCTCTGCTCAGTGCTCGTCCCTGTTGGCAGTGCTGGGCCTTTCTGCTTTGTCTCCCTCCCTAGTGATGAGGTGAATAAACAGTGCATTTTTCTCTGCACTTGCAGCGAATGGTCAACAAGTGTGCAGTGATTATCCTCCTGCAATGGAATACTATTCAACTATAAAAAGTATAAACTTCAGAAAAATGCAGTCGGCCGAAGAGTGCTGGAGCCAGCTGGCCACAAGTTGGGATTCCTGATTTAGGGGGTGAGGCCTTAGAAAAGAAAAAGACAAGAAACAGATGGGGTCGGGAGGTCTACAGCTCAAGTCAGCAACCCAAGACTGTAGCCTAAGGCTGTGAGCTTAAGACTGTAGCCCCGTTTATTTCTAATTCCAGTCTTATATACTTTCTTGAAACCAGGGAACTGCCAGGGGTTACATTCCTACAAAAAACGGTAGATCAGTTAAGCAGGACAAAGCCATAAAGCAATAAATCGATAAGCTCAGGGAGCTCGCAGCACAGAGCATTCCTAGGCACAGGCCATCCATGACAGCTCAGATCTTTGTGTGGTTATCTCACTGAGTCACGCAGATTCATGGGTCCGTCTGACTCCGTACTCCAGCTCCCAACAAAAGAGGCCAAGTATTCTAAAAGCTCAGTGACGTGACGTGTCCAGAAGATCCTCAGGAACAAGAAGTGTGCTAAGGGAGGAAAGAGTGGGGCGTGACCGCAACAGGTTTTCTCTGGGCAAGGAAAGTGGTCTCGAATGGGGCCGTGTGACTTGAGTTCCCTAAAATCCCATGGCGAATACTTTGGGACAGCCGACTGCAGGTGTGGATTCTATCGCAGTAGGAAAGACGGGTCCGCAGATGAGCCAGGGGTAGGGGGGCTGTGGCCTGGCCTGCAGCAAAGGCCCTGGCTCCTCTGCCCGGCACCAGAACAAGGCCCCATGGCCCAAGACTCCTGGGGCTCAGGGCTGGGCCTTGTGCTGCTCAGAACTCTGAGTTGGTTTAACGTAAGGAAAATTCGCTAACTCAAGTCCATTGGGGACAGTTTCCGCCGTGGCTTGAACCAGGGGTTGTGTGGGGTCAGGTCATACCAGAGCTCCCTCAGCGCTCTACCCTCCCAGCTAGCCCTGGCCTCAGTCTCCTTCCTCACACGCCGCCCCAGCCAGATCCAGGAGAAGAGAGAGCGTGTGGGTCCCTTGGTCAGTCGCTCCACCTGGGTGCCCTGTGGCCTGGGGTCTGATGTGCAGGCACCACCCCTCCCCAGGCAGAGAAAGGACCCCAGGATCTCAGATGTGCAGCTCTCAGGGGAAACAGAGGCACCAGGCAGAAGCAAGAGTGTGGCATCTCAGCCAACCCCACCCAGACCCCAAAATGCCGACAGTCACATGGGGTCCCCCAAACCACTCCAGCCTACTCGAGGCAGAAGCCCCTCCCTTCTAGGTCTGTTCCGTTGTCCGGGTTTTCTGTGCAGCTTCTGTGTCCCGAGGCTGGACCCTGCTTCTTCACTGGGGGCCTCTGAGCCCCTGCTCCTCCCCATCAGACCAGGTCCTGGCAGGACCCATGGAGCCTCAGCAAGCATCGACCCGCTGGTGTCGCCAGCCCTGGGACTCCGCTCCAAAGGAGGACAGGATAACATCAGGATTCCATCCTTGCTGCAGGCCCGGCCGGGGGCCCCGAGCTCTGGAACCTGGAGACACTTCCTGCTCCAGACCTGGGTCCGAGTGATAAGCTTAGGAGAAGCTCTTCCCCTGCACTGCGGGCCGGGCATGATCAGGCTGGCTTTGGCAGCCCCCTGTGGGCACACCTCTGGCAGAGCCTTGTTCCACATGGAGCCCCAGGCCACCTGGGGCGTTCAGTGCCCCTCCCCGCGCCCCACTCCAGGCCGCCAGGGCTGAGCCACTCTCTGCTCTCCGTGTCCTAGGCACGTACGTGATGACCGTCACCGCCAACGATGCGGACGACGCCACCACGGCCAACGGGATGGTGCGCTATCGGATCGTGACTCAGACGCCCCAGAGCCCATCCCAGAACATGTTCACCATCAACAGTGAGACCGGGGACATCGTGACCGTGGCCGCAGGCCTGGACCGGGAGGTGAGGCCCAGGGATGAGAAGCCGGGGGGTCCCCAGGGTGGCCCCTGCATGGGCTGGCAGGGGGCCCAGCAGAGCCCTCCCCACGGCAGTGTGGACACACAGAAGTCCCCGTCCACTGCTGCGGTGAGTGCCATGACCTAGGGTTGGAAGGGAGGCTCGGGTCCCCGGGTGTCATTCCTGGGGCTCGGTCACCCCAAAGCTCTCGGGACCCAAACCCTGGGAGCCTCATGACGCTGTGGGCACAGGGAGGGCGGCAGTGCCACAGGCTGGGATCAGGGCTGCACCGGTGGCTTTGACCCCACGTGGTTCTGTGCCCAGATAGAAGGAGGCCAGATAGGAAACAGGAATCACTAGAAAATCCTTGCCGCCCCTGCTCCGAGAAAGGGCACAACGTTTCTCCCACCACCTACCCTCGCGGGTTGTGCACTGACAGGCCCGTGCAGAGGGACAGGTGCGCTGGTAGGAGCTCTCCCTCCAGGGCACACTCCTTTCTGTGCACGTGCCCTCCTGGGCATTATACCCTTCATCTGACACGCCGGAGAGGCAAGCTGGCCTTGAGGCACCAGCATCACAAAGAAGCTGGCGAAGCAGCCAGGACATGGGGGCAGCTTGTGCTGCCCAATCGAAAATCCTCTGGAGCAAGCGATGGAGGCACACACCTAAATCCCACCACTTGGAGGCAGAGACGAGAGGATAACAAGCTGAAGGTCAGCAAAGCAAAGTCAGAAGCCCAACCTCCAACACAAAACGCAGACACAGGAGCTGGGACGCAGCTCCTGTGAAGGTGGCTCGTCTGGCGTGGATGGGGCCTTGGATTTACTCCTCAGTACTGGTGTTTTAACCTGGGTGCAGTGTCATGCCTACAATCCTAGATGCTCTGGATCAAGAGATAAGGAGGAGCTGAGACTGAGACTAGCACCCAGTACCTCCCCCCCCATATCTCAACTAACACTGAGATGACGGCATACACCTGTCCTCCCAGCAATACCAGAGGTTTAAATAAGAGGGATCGCAGTCCAAGCTGGCCCAGACAAAAAGCAAAACCCTATCTCAAAAATAACCAGAGCAGCTGGGCACGGTGGCTCACGCCTGTAATCCATCCTAGCTACTCAGGAGGCTGAGATCTGAGGGTCCGTGGTTCAAAGCCAGCCTCGGCACTGAAGACCATGAGACTCTTATCTCCAGTTAACCACTAGAAACCCAGAAGTGGCCCTGTGGCTCAAGGGGTAAAGCGGAAGCCTTGAGCTGAAGAACTCAGGGACAACACCCAGGCCCAGAGTCCAAGCCCCACGACTGACAAAAAATAAAATAAAATAACCAGAGCAGCAAGAGTCAGAAGCTTGGCTCAGCTGGTAAGAGTCCATGCCTAGCAAGCACGGGCTCTGAGCTCGAGCCCCGGCCCACTGACGCTGTGAGGTGGGTAGGCTGGCACTCTCAGGCTCAGGAGTGCCATGGCCTTGCACCTTTGTCTCATGCCTGGAAGATCCACAGAGGCCCTGTCTACACACGCACGCAGGGTGCTCACACCAGCCACTGACCAGGCCCCTGCCCTTAACGGAAGAAACAGCACATGATGCACCTTGGTAGGAAAGGGCAGACACAGCGCCTGAACCCCGATCTGGGGGCCCTGCTGCCCTGGGAGGGGAGACGGCTCAGGGCCTCCAACCAGGGCCTCGCCCAGAATGTTTGCACACTTATTGGCAGTACCATGTGTTGTGAGCAGAGAGAGAGACAGAGACAGAGACACAGACAGAGTGTGTGTGTGTGTGTGTGTGTGTGTGTGTGTGTGTGTGTGTGTGTGTGCCATTCCAGAAGTTCAGATGGCAGGACTGTCCCAGATAAAGGGCAGGAAAGCAGAGTGGGCTGTGGGCCTTGTCCCTCGGGGACACCCTGGTGAGGGAGCCACAGGAATGTCTGTGGGGCCTTTGGGGTTCTGTACCTAAGGAGATGCACGCTGGGGATGCCGGGGACGCTGGGGACTGGCCAGTGGACAGCACCTGACAGCTTTGCTTCAACTAAATGAAGTCCACAACGTGAGGCTGACTGGAGCCTCAATAGAAGAGGACAGGGGCTGTCCTGGGATGTGGGACATGGAGAGGACAGAGGCTGTCCTGGGAGGTGGGGCATGGAGAGGACAGGGGCTGTCCTGGGAGGTGGGGCGTGGAGAGGACAGAGGCTGTCCTGGGATGTGGGGCGTGGAGAGGACAGGGGCTGTCCTGGGATGTGGGACATGGAGAGGACAGGGTCTGTCCTGGGAGGTGGGGCGTGGAGAGGACAGGGGCTGTCCTGGGATGTGGGACATGGAGAGGACAGAGGCTGTCCTGGGAGGTGGGGCGTGGAGAGGACAGAGGCTGTCCTGGGATGTGGGGCGTGGAGAGGACAGGGGCTGTCCTGGGAGGTGGGGCGTGGAGAGGACAGGGGCTGTCCTGGGAGGTGGGGCGTGGAGAGGACAGGGGCTATCCTGGATTGCTCCTGTTCTGGCAGAGTGGCAGGGAGTGGACATCACACTGTGAGGCCACAGCCATGCTTGGTCTCCCCATGCGGACGCCATCTCTCAGAGAGCAGAGAGCATGGCCTAGAGGCATGCTCTGAGGATGGCTGCAGAACACAGGGACTGGGGAAGGATTTGGGGAGCCAGGCCTCTTCCTTCGTGCTCACAGCACACAGGAGCAAGCGCTGGTCTCAGACATGAGGTGTCGTGCCCAGCATCGCATCAGCCCTAGACAGTCTCTTCCAGTGCAGCCGCTGGGGAGGCCCGAGGTCCCCGGCAGGGTGTCCGCGTGAGTGTCCGCCTGGGTATGCAGGGGGCCCTCAGCACCCCAGCCTGGCGCAGAGACCAGCACAGCGCTGCCACCACAACCCACCAGAAACCATCCTGTGTCCAGGCTGAGGTCCAAGGATAGCTGACCACGGGGCTTCAGGACTTGTACATTGTAGGAAACACTCTTTAATTTTTCCAGCCAAAGAATATGTCTGAACACACACACACACACACACACACACACACACACACACACACACACACACAATCAGTGGATTCGCTCTCTGGGATAAGGGTGCTGAAAGCCCAGAGATGGCAGTGGGGGAGTGGACTCTGGACTCCAGTGGCAGCAGGAGGCCATCCACTCCTGGGCTGCCCAGGCTGGGCCAAGATGCCCTTAGCCTCGGGAAGGATTAGAATGGGCACAGCAGATTCTTGAGGACCCATCTACCCAGCGCCCTGCGCTCTCATCCCCGTGGCTCTGTCACAGAACCCCTCCCCACCTGATGGACTTGTCGTGGGCCACTTGCCCAGGCCCGGGATCCAGGGGGAGCCTGACCAGCCCTGCCTCCGGCCCCAGGCCTCCCTGGCCCCCACCAGCACGGTGGTTCCTGCTGTCCGCTGTGCTATACGGCCGCTGGCTGCACTCGTCACACAGCCTGAGCATTGCTGCGAAATGTGCCAAATAAAAATGCTCGCTTAACAGCCATTAGAGGTGGGCTGACCAGACAGGGATGTATGAAGGCGGGGGACAGCAGGTGTCCTCTCACTGCGAGCTGGGGGGGACGGCAGCCCCGGAGCTCCACGCCCAGGCCCCGGATGACCCTCTACCTCCTCCTCCTCCTCCCCCTCCTCCTCCACCTAATTCCTTCTCCCCTCCTCCTCCTCCTCCTCCTCCTCCTCCTCCTTCTCCTCCCCCTCCTCCCCCTCTTCCTCCCCCCACAGACCCTCTACCTTCTCCTCCTCCCCCTCCTCCTCCTCCTTCTCCCCCTCCTCCTCCTCCTGCAGACCCTCTACCTCCTTCACCTCTTCCCCCTCCTCCCCCTCCTGCTCCCCTCCCCCTCCCCCTCCTCTTACAGACAGGCTCCTGCAATGTGGAACCTCAGACCCTGGGTGGGGTCAGACTTTCCAGCCTGACCCTGATGACTCTCCGGATAGGTCATGTGACCCGATGAGCTTCTGGGGTGCGCTCCATGGTGCCAGGGGAGAGTCATGTCCTTGGGCCCACCAGGTGTGGCCCAGGAGGGGTTCATCACCCCAGACAGTGGTGCGGTGTCTGGATGTCCCCGGCCCTGCCTTCTTCCTGTCCCACTTCTCCTCTCAGCCAGACCCAGGACACCAGGGCTGGGCTGTGCTCCCCAGGGCCGGAGCCCCAGGCCAGCGCCCTTGGGGGCCCGGAGGGGATGCTGGAGGCCCACGAGCCCTCCTGGCTACACCACTCTCCTCTCCTAATGAAGCCCTCCCGCCGGCCCTGAGCCCCAGCAGCCACGTTGTCACCAGCACAGGTCTGCTCCACCTCACCCCTTCTCCTCCACTCCTCTCCCTCTATCCACCCCTGCTCCCCTGCTCTCTACCCTCTGTGCTCCCCCTTTCCTCTCCTCTCCCTTCCTGCACCTCCTCCTCTCTCCTGTCTCCTCCCCCCCCTGCAGCCCCTCTGCACAGGTCTTCCCTCTCTGTCCCCTCCCTGCTCCCCTCCCCCTCCCCCCCTTCTTGCACCTCCTCCTCCCTCCCCTCTCCTCCTCCCCCACCCAGCCACTCTGCACAGGTGCCCTGGCACCTCATTAGAGCACCCTGTAAACAGCACTTCTCCCTGATGAGAGGTCAGGAGACTGGGAGGAGGCAGGCTCTGCTCCAGTGCCCCTGCTCCCCCGGCTCTTCCACTTAGGGCCTGTTAAGGAGGTGTCCGGCACCCTCCAGTCCTGCCTGGAGGTGAGGTGGGGCCTTTGGACAGCCTTGTTCTCAGCCAGCCATGAGAGGCTGGCTTTGCTGTAGAGACAAGGCCAAGCCTCCCAGCTGCTCTCCTGCTTCAAGACAGTGATCTGCTCTTAGCTGCCCTCAAACCCAAGTTCTTCCCAACTGCCTGGGCCAGATGGCCGGGCCGGGGTCTGCGGCGATGCTGGAAATGCTGGAGGATCGAGCCAATACCACCTCGCCTTCTCAAGACTCGCCGATGTCACAGGCTCCAGATGAAAGGACTTCCTGTCGAGTGATGACAACACAGCTCCTCGCTGCCGAGATCAAGGTCCCCGCCACCATTGCCAACTTTACTTAACGCGTCCGCATTACTCAGGCTCAGGCAGAGGTGTTCTTTGCCTGATTCGTGGAAGCTCTGGGAAGGCGCCTCCCTCCTTGCTGGCCCCAGGGTGCAGGGCTGCGAGCGGACGGTCCAGGCCAGTGGGGAGAGGTTTCTCCTGGTGACTGATTTTGAGACGTTTTTATGGGACACCACTCTGGATAGATAGTCAGTGTAGCTTTGTGTGCTCAGAGAACACACACACACACACACACACACACACATTTGCCAGCGACCACTCAGCCTGGACTTTGACCCTGGAGTCTAACTCATTTCAAGAGACAAGCAGGCAGACAGGGGATGGACTGGCAAAGCGCTTTCTGCCAGGACTCCCCTGACACAGTGGCCATGGTCTTCCCATTCATGGAACACCTCCAGAGCCAAGCGTGGGGGCATGGCAGCCGTAGACCTTGTGCATGCTGGCCGGCCTTGCTCTCCCCAGGCCAGAACTTCTGGGGATCCTCAGAGCCTTGTTTCAGGCCTTGCTGAGCCCCAAGTGGGAGCTGGTTTCTTTCCTACACTTACGCCGTTGATTTTTTTTTTTCTTCTTACCACAAAAGCTACACATTCATGGTGGGAAACACAAGTAAGCTTGGGCAGGCGACAAGGCGCCTCCAATCCCATGGCTGGAAGCAAAGGCTGAAGCGGAGGTGTCCTGGCCGCCTTCTGCTGTCCCTGGCCTGTCTGTGTGCCCTCCGCTGTGTCCCCACGGCTCGCTGGGCTGGGAGGCCTCCTCCCCACTCCCGGAGCTGTGGGCCCTGCCATTGTCGCTGACAAGCTACACAGGAGTGAGCGGCTGACTGGCCACTGGCCCCACCAAGCAGGACAAAGCCTCGAGACCAGGAGACCGCCAGCCCAGCAGCCTCAGGGCGGCCCGGCTCTGAGACTCCGGGACCAGCCAGGACCCAGCCCCTGGCAGCCCTCTGCCTTCCGCACAGCAAGTGGCCCCAGGTGGACGTGTGGGGAGAGTCCGCAGGCAGCGTGGACATCTGTGTCCTGTGGACAGGGAGGGCAGCATCCGTGGCCCTCGTGACAGACCAGAGCCCTGAGGAGACACGTCTTCAGACAGGCCAGCCTCTCCCAGGAGGCCCAGCCTGGGCACAGCGCAAGGTCGGGCCATGCCCAGAGCAGGCATGCCCACCAGTCATCCACACAGCCCGAGGGCCCCAAAGCACTCACCAACCAGTGCTCTGCAGGCAAAGCCCTCTGCTGCCACAGACTTCCGAGGCCCCTACTGGCAGAGCCACAGAGCATCCGGCCGGCCTGAGCTGCAGCCTGTTGACCCGGAAGCTGAGGAGCCCTTGTGCCCGCGGACCCCCAGGCCCCAGGCCTCAGAGGCCTCTGTCCCAGCACACTGTGGCCTCAGCCTCTGACGTCAACGCGCTGCTTGGCTGGAAAAGCTGTTGAAAAGGATGACCGGCTCTCTGGGCATCTTTCAGGAGGAGAAGATGGCAGTTGGGGATTTTGACTTTTTTTGTGGTGCTAAGGATAGAGCCCTGAGTCTCAGGTATGGCAAGCAAACGCTTCCACTGAGCAACCATCATGCCGGGTGGGCAGGGAGCTGCCCGGACAGCCTGGGAGCCAGCACACAGCAAATACATAGACACATCCAGAAGTAGCCCGAGGCTCAGACGGGTCCAGAAAACCCAGTGACATCCACACACATCCAGAAATGTGTGACCCCCTTGGCCCCCGAACACAGGGACATCTGCTGTGGATTCTAAACGTCCTGCAGTCTGGGCTCTCCCAGAGCAGAGAAACAGGAGCCCGGCCCCACCTCCCCGCTCGCTGAGGAAGAAGCTCTGCGCTCCTGCCTGGCTGCTCTCAGGCTCCGGGTCAGGAGCTCAGCGTGGCTGAGGAAGTTGTACTTGCAGCCAGAGGGGTGGGGGGTAGGAGGAGAGATAGGGAGAAAGAGAAACCAGCCCCATCCTTGCTAAGTGGGGTTTTGCTGAGGGGGACTTGAGGTCCACCGGTGGTTTTCGTCCTCTTCTTCAACTTATAAACAGCCGTGGTACTTTTCCAGCAATCCGCTGCCGGTCATGAGGCCGGGTCCAGGGCCTGTGCCCTGGCGTCTGTGCCGGGGGGAGCCGGGCTCCGCTGAGCACAGCCCAGCCCCTTTGGGAGCCCCGTCGAGACATCCACCAGTACCCAGCTACGTCGATCCTGACCACATAGAACAAAAGGCTGCACGCTGGAGGCCCACGGGATCCTGGAGGCAGCCACTGGCCTCCACACGAGGACACAGTCCACCACAGGCACAGTGGGGGCCTATGCCCTGCCCAGCACACACGCGGCATGGTCTTCTCCACGGCACCCAGAGAACCCAGCTCCGCCTGCCATTCACCTGGGTTTCCCCGCCCAGCAGTGAAATCTGGGTTAGGACCGGAGCCAAGTCCTGTGCCCACTAATCAAAATACACACGCTCGGCCACCCTCACGGAACCAGAGCAGACACATGCGCGGGCACCACTCACCGGCCCCAGCCCCCGGCCACGTAGAGAGGCCACAGAGGGTCTAATGAGTATACTTTCTCCCTCAAGAGCCGTGGAGAAGACCAGGCTTGACCCACACACCTGCGCCTCCATTCTCCCCCAGCCTGGTAGCCACTGGAGAACCCTGCACTGACTCTTCTCACAGGATAGATCACCTCCCCCCCCCCCCCCACACACACACATCCTGCTGCCCAAAAGCAAACCTGGCCTGCCCTCTAGTGGTGGTCATGTGCATTCACACACCCACGACCCCCGAAAGGTGTGTGTGCATGCGCTCACACACGCACATGTGTATGCACTCATGAACACAGGCGCACATCCATGTGTGAACCTCTAGCACACGGCCCTGCGCTGCATGGCTGGCTGCAGTCTCCTCCGTCTCCTACAGAAGCAGGAGTGGGCTTTAGGTCACCTGCAGGGTGTTTCCCCACTCCATGCCAGGCCCTGCCTCCCTCACAGCACAGCAAGAGTGGCAAGTCCCCACTGAGTTCACACACACACACACACACACACACGTGCACGCAGGCACACACACATGCACTCACCCTTGCCGTCACCCAGATGCAGGCCACTGGTGCCGGCCAGGGGCTCTGCCTTCTCCTGGAGTGGCCAGTGGGCAGAGAAGGGCCATGGAGCCTCGAGGCCTAGGAAAACTCGCTCTGCCCCTCTCCCTCACCGCCTCTCCAAGCTCTCGCCTGTGCCTAGAGGCCAGCTGTGCAAGGCTGCTCCTGGAGACATCTCGGCTCCTGCACAGGCCCTCTCTCCTTCCCTGCCGTGTTCAGCCTCGGTTCCGCCCGTGCTGGAAACGCTTGTGTGGTGACCTCCCCCACCAGGCGGCCACAGGCTTGTCCCTCACTCTTCCTCGAAGCCAAGCCTGGCACCCGCTGGACCCCTTTCCATCTTGGCACCAAGGTGACCTGCGTTCAGAGTCCCTGAGACAGGGACCGGAGACAGCCATCACCACAGCAAGGGAAGGGGGGGGGCACAGGCAGCAGCTGCCCAGAGCTTCGAGGGGTTTGGCCCTGGACCATGGGCACGAGCCCGGCACAGAGCGTCCACGACTAACCCTCGCTGACCCACTGTCCTTCCACAGAAAGTCCAGCAGTACACCGTCATCGTCCAGGCCACCGACATGGAAGGGAATCTCAACTATGGCCTCTCCAACACAGCCACGGCCATCATCACTGTGACGGACGTGAACGACAACCCGCCAGAGTTCACCTCCAGCACCGTGAGTCCCCTGCCCCATCTGCTGTGTCCCTGGCCAGTACTGACCCAAGGAGACGTGTGGGCCGTGTGCATCAGGTGGACAGAGAGGACAAGGGCCAGAGAGAGGTGCCAGGTCAAATCACAGGCTGTGACTTACCCAGGCGGCCTGAGTCTGGGCAGTGACAGCACCTCGGTCAGCGGGTGGGGGCAGCCGGCAGGGCAAGCAATGCCACACTGTTTGGAGCCCGATGTGGCAGTCCACACGAGGGCACGCCCTCAGGGTGCCAGACCCGAGAGCCCTCTACCGGGGCCTCTTCTACCTTGGCCAGTGGCGACTGGTCAGCCCGCCGAGGGCCAGCAGCAGTCAGGGAGACGTGACCAAAATTAGGCCCCCTCGGCCCCGGGACTCAGTGACCAGGCATTCCTGGCGGTCCTGCGTCCATCTACGGGACCACCACTGTGGGCCTACAACCACAGGCCCAGGGGACAGCCCCCCCCATGGACAGTCCTGTGGACTGTTCCGCTCCCCCTCCCCCGTGGAGCCTGGCCTCCGCCATCTCCCTGCCCTCCAGCTCCGTCTCCCAAGCCCCCCACCCCCACCGGCTAGTTTGCTTGGGGTCCTGGGTCCGCAGGCCAGCATTGCAGGCCTGAGTGTGGTGACCACAGGACAGACATACAGGCCAGCCCAGGGCCCTCCAGAGAGGCTGCGGGTGTCAGCCAGAGCTGCAGAGGGGAGGGTGTGGAGGCAGAAGGACCACAGCAGCCCAGCCTGTGAACCCCGCCAATCAGGCACAGCCAGGCCTACCTCAGCCTCTGCCCCCAGCTAGCCCTCCAGGGGTGGGTGTGGGAGGGGCCTTGTGTTAAGTCACAGGACCCACTGCAGTGGGAAGCAGGCAGGGAAGAGGCAGCAGGAGGGGTGGGTGTGGGAGCCTGGGTGGCCTCTCCTCTACCCCAGCCCAAGCTGAGGTGGGGCTGGGGAAGGCTGGGGGGCCCTGAGTGAGCAGTGCCACCTAGTGGGCGGACAGCAGGCGGCCACGTGGAGAAGTGGCTGGGCTTTCCACGAGGTACCTGGCAGACAGGGGCCAGGGCTGCAGAGGGACCGCAGAGGGACCAACCAGGCTGACTCAGACCAGTGCTGGAGTCCTGGCCCAGGAGGAAGTGACCCTCTTCTGGAGTGTGGCTCTCTCCTGCAGCACAGCAGGCAGAGGAAGGGGAAAGCAGGCCAGGCTCCAGGGGAGTGGAGGGGGACAGGGCTCCAGGGGAGTGGATGAGGGGACAGGGCTCCAGGGGAGTGGAGGGGGACAGGGCTTCAGGGGAGTGGACGGGGGACAGGGCTCCAGGGGAGTGGATGAGGGGACAGGGCTCCAGGGGAGTGGATGAAGGGACAGGGCTCCAGGGGAGTGGATGGGGGGACAGGGCTCCAGGGGAGTGGATGGGGGGGACAGGGCTCCAGGGGAGTGGATGAGGGGACAGGGCTCCAGGGGAGTGGACGGGGGGACAGGGCTCCAGGGGAGGGGACGGGGGGACAGGGCTCCAGGGGAGTGGACGGGGGGACAGGGCTCCAGGGGAGTGGATGGGGGGACAGGGCTCCAGGGGAGTGGATGAGGGGACAGGGCTCCAGGGGAGTGGATGAGGGGACAGGGCTCCAGGGGAGTGGACAAGGGACAGGGCTCCAGGGGAGTGGACGAGGGACAGGGCTCCAGGGGAGTGGATGAGGGGACAGGGCTCCAGGGGAGTGGATGAGGGGACAGGGCTCCAGGGGAGTGGATGGGGGGACAGGGCTCCAGGGGAGTGGACAAGGGACAGGGCTCCAGGGGAGTGGACGAGGGACAGGGCTCCAGGGGAGTGGATGAGGGGACAGGGCTCCAGGGGAGTGGATGAGGGGATAGGGCTCCAGGGGAGTGGAGGGGGACAGGGCTCCAGGGGAGTGGAGGGTGACAGGGCTCCAGGGGAGGGGACGGGGGGACAGGGCTCCAGGGGGGTGGACGGGGGACAGGGCTCCAGGGGAGTGGATGAGGGGACAGGGCTCCAGGGGAGTGGATGGAGGGATAGGGCTCCAGGGGAGGGGACGGGGGGACAGGGCCCCAGGGGAGTGGATGAGGGGACAGGGCTCCAGGGGAGTGGATGAGGGGACAGGGCTCCAGGGGAGTGGATGGGGGGACAGGGCTCCAGGGGAGTGGACAAGGGACAGGGCTCCAGGGGAGTGGACGAGGGACAGGGCTCCAGGGGAGTGGATGAGGGGACAGGGCTCCAGGGGAGTGGAGGGGGACAGGGCTCCAGGGGAGGGGACGGGGGGACAGGGCTCCAGGGGGTGGACGGGGGACAGGGCTCCAGGGGAGTGGATGAGGGGACAGGGCTCCAGGGGAGTGGATGGGGGGACAGGGCCCCAGGGGAGTGGATGAGGGGACAGGGCTCCAGGGGAGTGGATGGGGGGATAGGGCTCCAGGGGAGGGGACGGGGGGACAGGGCCCCAGGGGAGTGGATGAGGGACAGGGCCCCAGGGGAGTGGATGAGGGGACAGGGCTCCAGGGGAGTGGACAAGGGACAGGGCTCCAGGGGAGTGGACGAGGGACAGGGCTCCAGGGGAGTGGATGAGGGGACAGGGCTCCAGGGGAGTGGATGAGGGGACAGGGCTCCAGGGGAGTGGATGAGGGGATAGGGCTCCAGGGGAGGGGACGGGGGGGACAGGGCCCCAGGGGAGTGGATGAGGGACAGGGCCCCAGGGGAGTGGATGAGGGGACAGGGCTCCAGGGGAGTGGATGGGGGGATAGGGCTCCAGGGGAGGGGACGGGGGGACAGGGCCCCAGGGGAGTGGATGAGGGACAGGGCCCCAGGGGAGTGGATGAGGGGACAGGGCTCCAGGGGGGTGGACGGGGGACAGGGCTCCAGGGGAGTGGATGAGGGGACAGGGCTCCAGGGGGGTGGACGGGGTACAGGGCCCCAGGGGAGTGGATGAGGGGACAGGGCTCCAGGGGGGTGGACGGGGGACAGGGCTCTAGGAGTGTAGGCCCCGGCTGAGTGGACACGGAAAAGAGATGGGGCCCTGAGTCCAGGAGAGAATCCTAGAGAGCTGCTGAGCAGAGCCCGCCATGGTCTCGTCTGATCACTTGGAGGCTCTGACTGCCTCAGTGACTGCCAGCTCAGGCCCGCTCGGCCCTTTCCAGTGGGCACCATCTGTTCTCTCAGGCACGAAACTGTCCAGGGCAGGAAATCGCCAGCAAGGAGCTGGGCCAGGTCCCCATTCAGGCATCACTAAGACAAGGGTGGTGACCTGGCTCGTCAGAAGCCCCACTGTGCTCAGACCCTTGGCCACTGAGTGGCCACTGAGCGGCCACCCTGCTCCAGTGCGGGTGATTTGTGCAGGGTGATCCTGCCGGGACCCTGCCCCAGCTCCCCAACACCAGCTCCCCCGACCCCGGAGATCCACCTCCCCCAGCCTGGAAACAGCCTGGAGCAGAGCAGTCACCATGGGAACCAGGGCAGAAGGAAGCCTGGCAGTCCATCACCTCCAAGTGGAGAGGGCTTGGAGATGCCTGAGGGACGGAGGCCGTGCGGCCACGGGTGCCTTGAGAGGCGGACGGGCATGAGCTGCTCAGAGCCCCAGCCTGAAAACCAACTGCGGCTCCAGCCTCAGTCTTCTCACCCCAGCTAATGCCCCCATGCCTTGTCCAAGATGCTGTGAACAAAGCTGTGCTGGCCAGGAGGGCAGGGACCCCCAGACACCAGGGTTCAGGGAGAGCAAGTGGGTCCCAGCAGAGTCTTTTAGAACTCCACCATGTGGCTCCATGGCCGCTGCAGGGGCCTGGATGGCGTGATGCCCACCTGTCCTGAGGGGAAGGGCACGAGTCTGAGCAGACGGACAGTGGGTAGAGGAGGAGAAGCGGATTGTAGTGAGAGTGATGAGAGGGGGTCCAGAGCCTGCCCTCCACTGCCGCTTCTCTGCAGCAGGTCATCGGGACACCATGTCCCCAGGTTCAAGGCAGCCCCTGGCAGAATCCCTCAGAACAGCAGCAAGCGAGAGCCCAGGACGCCCTCTGAGCCTCACAGTGGGAGTGGATGGGAAGGGCGCACACACACACACACTCACACACACACACACACACACACACGCAAGCACACTCACGCACACACACATACCGCACGCACACACATGCACACGCACATGCACATACGTGCACACACATGCACGCATGCACACACATGCACACACACATGCACACATGCACACCCACGCACAGACACGCATGCATACACATACTGCATGCACATGCACGCACGCACATGCATATACACACATACGCACATGCCCGCACACATGCTCACACACATGCACACACGCACACACATGCACACTCACGCACTTGCACGCGCACACACATGCATGCACACACACATGCACACACTCACACACATGTACGCACACACATGCGCACATGCACACACCACATGCACACATGCACACACATGCATGCACATGCACACACACATATGCACACACACATGCACACATACACCCATGCACATATGCACACACATGCACACACACGAGTGCACACACTGCACACGCACACACATGCACACACATGCACACACACATGCATGCACATGCACACACTGCACGCGCGCACACATGCACACACATATGCACACACACGAGTGCACACACATGCACACACTCATGCACATGCACACACGCACACACACCACATGCACACACGCACACACATGCACGCACATGCACACACACTGCACACATGCACACGTGCACACATGCACGCACATGCACACATACACCCATGTACACATGCACACACACATGCACACACATGCATGCACACGCACACGTGCAGGCAGATGGGCTGTTTTGTGGCTTTTAATCAAGAACGATCCGCAGAAGCTAAAGATATGCTGAGGGTTTTCACTGTCCACTTCCGACTCTCAACTGTTCACTGGAAGTCGTCCCTTCCTACTCCCTTGCCCACGGAAGGGCAGAGCTGGGCTCCTCAGAGCAGGGTCTCCCCTGCGGCCTCGCTGAGCTCAGCCTACGAGGGAGGGGGTCCTCCACCTCTTTCCCCGCTCCTCCCCAGCGCCCTCCGACTTGCCACACACAGGTCCACCAAGCACAGGGCAGCCGGGCAGAAGCAGGGCAGGGGCAGCCTTCCTCCAGCCCAGCCCCTCCCACCCCTGCCCCTTCCCAGCGCCCGGAAGCTCTTGGCTCTGGCCGTGTGACAGGCAGACCGGCTGAGCTCGGGAAGTTTGGGATACAAGTTGGAGTAATCCCTCTGAAGACAGGGCCTCTGCCACGTCTGCTCTGGAAGGCCACGGAGGCCACAGAGGCCACGGGCCTCGTGCAGGGGGCCTTGGCAGACCTGGAGCCACTAAGAAGGGAGCTGGAGCCTCACTGTGGGAGGCCGGGAGGAGGGGGGAGGGGGAGCTGGCAGGGGGAGCAGGGAGGTGTGGTGTCCCCACACACATCTGAAGCTGCAGTGAGGGGACCTCTGGTGTTACTGTGCGTCCCGGGGAGCAGACACGGGGACACAGGAGGCGTGTACCACCTGGGGTCCCTGGTTAAAGGGGGTGGCACTCACCACGGCCCCCATAAGCCCCCAACACAAGTGAGCGCCACAGCCAGGCTGCACGGCTGTCAGGACCTCATCTTCCCACCATGGTAGCCAAACACCAGGACAGGGAGGAAAGGTGTGCTGTGGCCTGTATGAGAGGTCAGGTCCTCGGTCACCTCTATCAAGGGCTGCCAGAGCCCCAAGCTCCCCAGATCCTCGATGCCCTGGCTTCTTTAGAGAGTGCACAAACCTGGGAGAAAGGGAAGTTTTGGATTCTGCAAGAGTCCCTGACATTGGAATGGACATGGTGTCCTTAATTACACTCAAGAGCCAAGTGCAAGCCTCGGCCATCCATTATTCAATGCAGCCAGTTCTTCCGAGTGCCAAGGTGGTGGCCTCAGGGCAGGGGGTCCATCCCCACGTGGCATCACCTCGGCCTCCTTCCCCTCCTGCAGGCCCATGTGGGCATCCAGAGGGACGGCTGCATCTGAGAGCCCCACTCTAGGTAGGCCCCAGAGGCAGGGCGGCTGGAACTCAGGGCTGCCCTGGAAGAAGAGGCTGGTGAGGTGGCAGAGGTGCCCACAGCTGCCCTGTGAGGAGGAACGGACCCAGGCAGGCCCTTGGCCCTCGAAGTCCGGGCTGACAGCATCCTCTCCCGCCCTGAGCTTCCTGGGCTCCGGGTCCGGGTACACCTCATGCAAGTTCAACGACGGCTCACAAAGCCGGGCCTTGGCTGCTAAGTCTGGCTGCGGACTCGGTTGTGCACCTTCCTCTGGACATAATGACTGTCTAATTTAGTTCTTCAGATTCTGAGTCACCGATAAAGCCCCATGTGCCTCAGGGACGCCAGGGCAGGCATTTGGGAAGATGGAGTGGAAACGGGGATGGGATGGGGTTTCTCGCCTCGGCCGCACACTGGGATTCATGTGCACATTCTTCCCACGAGGCCAGCACTTCTGCTTCCACAGCACCTTCCAGCTCAAGCCCTGCTCAGAGCCCAAGCCCCACAGCTCCAGGCAGAGCCACCGTTAGCAGGAAGGAAGGGGCAAGATTCGGAATCCAGCCAGGATCCCAGAAGATGTGTTCCACTGTCGGTGCAGGTGTGAGGGAGGGCCACGCTGAGGGCTGGCCAGAGCCCAGCACACCAACGCCAGGCCGGGGGGCCTGGTGGGCCCGTGGGCTCCAGTCCTCAGGGAGAGTCCAGCGTTTTGGGCAGCCCTCTGCTTCCCAGGCCTCTCCGTGAAGGCACAAAGGAAAAGGAGGCAGAACCAGTGACAGTCACAGTGCTGTGGGTGATGGAGCAAGGCTCCAACTTAGCTCTAGTCCTACACGCGTATGGCCGAGAAGGCTGGAACGCCATGAGGCCTAACCAGTGTCCACAACACTGGCCCTGGCAGCTTGAACAGACAGACTCTGTCATATCCCATAAGCGGACAAAGCCCAGGAAAATCCAGCCTCAGGCATGGCAGGTCCAGGCTGCAGCAGTGTCACTGGGCCCCTTTGCTGGGCTAGGCTGCCTCCTGGCTGGCTTGGTTCTCAGGTTGTGGGCAGCCCTCGCCCACTGGCCCACCCCACACCGTCAGGCTCCTGTGACTACCATATGCAGGGCAGGTGCAGGCAGGGGCCTGGGAGCTGAGCTCTGATGGGCTGGAGTCGGTCACTTCTGAGTGACCCAGCTTCAGAGTCGCCCATTTCTGAGGCAGTCATGGAGGCGGGTCTAGAACATGGGTCTGCAACTATTTTCTGTGAAGGGCCAGATGGTGACCAGACTCTGTCATGACTACCCAGCTCCACACCAAAGCAGATGGTATGTCAATCGTGGGCTTGGGTGTGTGCCAATAAAACTTTATTTACAATAATAGCACGTGAGCTGGATTTAGCCCTAGAACTTGCCAGCCTCTGTGCTAGACCAAGCCAACCACAGCCCAGAGGAAACTTGGGGTGGTGAGATAGAGCCCGGGGCCAGGGGCTCACGCCTGAGCTACTCAGAAGGCTGAGATCTGAGGATCGCGGTTCAAAGCCAGTCCAGGCAGAACAGTTGTGAGACTCTTATCGCCAATAAATTACTCGGAAAAAGCTGAAAGTGATGCTGTGGCTCAAGTGGTAGAGCACTAGCCTGGAGCAGAAAAGGAGCCCAGGGACAGCACAATGTCCAGGCCCAGAGTTCAAGCCCCAGGACCGACAGGAAAACCAGAGGTGGGATGGTGCACAGACGTTCCTCCCACAGTGAGCGGCCCACACCCGCGAGCCTGCCACGGCTGACCCCACCGAGCCTGAGGCACGACCAGGGGGACAGTCACACGTGCATCTTGCACCGGCCCTCTGCCTGTGTGGGAAAGGCTCAGAGAAGTAAAAGGGAGGTGTGGTTAGTGTGTGTGCACATGTGCGAGGTACGTGTGTGTGTGTTGTGTGCACATGCACACGCACACACATGGCGAAGCTCGCTTTGTCCCCCCTCGGTGCCCATCTCCATGAGCATGGGATGGGCCTGGCAGCTCCGGGGTGGACAGGGCTCCACCCCTGCCCCCGCCCACCCCACCCCGCCCCGCCCTCAGGGCCGTAACTCTGCCTCCTTACGTGTTGCAGTTTTCAGGAGAAGTCCCGGAAAACCGGGTGGAGGCCGTGGTGGCCAACCTCACCGTGGTGGACCGCGACCAGCCCCACTCGGCCAACTGGAATGCAGTCTACCGCATCATCAGTGGGGACCCGTCGGGCCACTTCAGTGTCCGCACCGACCCCGTCACCAACCAGGGTCTGGTCACCGTGGTGAAGGTGGGTGAACCGGAGCCCGGGGCCCGGAGTGGGGCACGCACGCACTCACTGTGCAAGCCGGCTTCATCTGGAGCTGTGGGGTTTGAAAACCACACCCCGCTGGCACACTGGCCCGGCATCAGCAGACCACACAGCACAAGGTAGCTGCCTGGCCAGCACCACAGGGTGGGACGGCTCTGCCTGCCTCGATTGTAAGCCTGTCCCTCACCGTATTCCACGGCCATCTCCAGAGGGTCATGCTGGCTCTGCCCCCCACGCACACTCTGCTCCCCTTCTGAGCATACCACCCTGGGAGGAAAGGCCAGCTTCCCTCTTCTCAGGCCCCAAAGCCCAGGGCCGCTCTGCCCTTCCCTTCCTACCTCCTGTATCCAGCTGCAGGCCTGGCTGCTCTCAGAGGAAAGGACTAGCGATTTGGGAGGCAGAGATTAGAGAATCGCAGTTCAAGACCATCCCAGGTCCACAAGTTTGTGAGTCTGTCTCTCAACGAACGGGCTCACTAACACATTTGTCCCCCGAGCTGTGAGGAAAGCACGAGGGCTGGGTACAGTGACCCGCTCCTGTCCTCTCAGCAGTACAGGGAGGCACAGATGGGAGGATCAAAGGCCAGGATGTCCCAGCTGAAAAGCGAGACTCTGTCTCGGAAATCATCAATGTCCGAAGGGCCTGTGAGTGTGGTCAAGTGCCACGGGAGTGCGAGGCCCTGAGCTCAGACCCCGGCACTGGCAAGAGGGGAGGGCTGTTTTCTAGGCCTCCAGTGTTCTGTCCATCCCCAGTCCTCAGTTTGTCCCCAAAGCCTGGCCCTGGAAATGAGCTGCGCCCCTGGGGAGCCCTGGGGAGGATCAGCCCCTCACACGGTGGGTCCTCGGAGAAGGGGGCAGGAGTGTCTCCCCAGTGTTGCCAGGGTGTGTGGGCCCTGGGCCGTGTGGGGGCCATAGGACCATGGGGGGGCCAGGGGGCCCGGGCACCATTTGCATGTCTTGAAGGTCAGCCGCCAGAGGACAGGCAGGACACCAGAGATCCTTCCCCTCTGGATGGGGTCGGGGCCGCCTCTCCAGGGTGCATCCCACCTGAGCAGAGGGCTACGGCCGTGATGGGGAGCAGGCCAGCCCCTCCGGCAAGCCCAGCACCCCTGTTCATTGCTTGTGATTCCTCCTCACGACTGTGGTTTACTCTACCCTGCTGTGGGCTGTTATGGTCGTAACAATCTTTGTGAAAGGTCTGTGCGCTGGGGCCAGTGGCACAGCCCCTAAGGCGGGACATGCAGTGTTTCCCTTGGTCCCTGGAGACAGCACACTAAGCCCGGGACGGCGCCACTCCCTGGGTTTCTAAATGAGGGCACAGTCACAGGTTCCAGGTGTGTGGACCTTTGGGTAGACCACCATTCAGCCCAGCACAGCTGGCGCCCCTGCTCAGCCATCTCCGGGGCCTCGTGCTCGTGAGCAGAGGGGCTTGACACTGGTGTGAGCAGTAGAGGAGTGGAGCCCAACTTTCCTAGTGCCAGATGAGAGCGGTCGCTGGGTCTGTCACCCAGGAGCTCAGCTCCAGTCTCAGGGGCGCAGGCCTCGCTGGAGCTCTTTCCCCCCCTCTCCTCCTGCGGGCCAAATCCCACAGGAAACCAGAGACAAGGCTGCCTGGAGAGAGCCCTGGGGGGCAGCACCCCGGAGCACCACGCCTGGGGGGCAGAAGGGAGGCTGGGGCAGGAGAGGGCAGCTCCCCCCTCTCCTCCAGAGTCTGGGGAGCGGGTAGCTGAGGCAGGAGTGGCCAGCTCCCCTCTCTCCTCCAGTCTGTGGACTACGAGCTGAACCGAGCCTTCATGCTGACCGTGATGGTGTCCAATCAGGCGCCCCTGGCCAGCGGGATCCAAATGTCCTTCCAGTCCACGGCTGGGGTGACCATCTCAGTCACAGACGTCAACGAGGCACCCTACTTCCCCTCCAACCACAAGCTGATCCGCCTGGAGGAGGGCGTGCCCGCGGGCACCGCGCTCACCACCTTCTCAGCCGTGGACCCCGACCGCTTCATGCAGCAAGCCGTGAGGTGAGGCTGGGGCCTGAGGCGGGGCCTCCGGTTCCCAGCTGCCTGGGGTCCACGTGAACGCTTCCTAAAGCTGGGAGGGGAGCGGGGCAGCGTGAGTGGTCCCAGCCCGGGGCTCGCCCTGTGGTGGGCACCCAGACCCCAGCCCTGGACTGGCGTCCACTTTACCAGTGTCCAGAAGGACCGCAAAGTGCTGACTGCCAGGCAGGCCAGACTCTGGCTTCACTGCCAGGGACGTGTGACGCGGCCAGGCCACAATTCTCAGGTGAGGACGCCGACGGCACGCGCCACCCAGCGTGGTCAGAGTGCCGTGATAGAGCTGAGGGGACCAGGACCATGGCCTGGGGCCCTGCAGGTGGAGGTCAGGTGTGGTGATGGAGCTGGGGTCACACGTGGGGCAGCCTGCAGGGCCCCAGGAGACAGAGCCACAGGGCAGGTGCCCAGAACCGCAGGCTCAGGGCTGGCATCTCCATGGGTGCAGCACCAGAGTCCAGGGCTCCTGTTTTTGTGCCCCGCAGATACTCGAAGCTGGCCGACCCCGCCAGCTGGCTTCACATCAACACCACCAACGGGCAGATCACCACGGCGGCCGTCCTGGACCGCGAGTCCCTCTACACCAAGAACAACGTCTACGAGGCCACCTTCTTGGCAGCCGACAACGGTGGGTCCCATGCCAAGGAGACGCCATCATGGCAGCTCCCAGGGCCTGCTGCCCTGGTCAGGAAGATGGAGGCGCCAGCACCCGGAGGCCCACAGAGAGGCCAGAGGGCTAGGAGAGCCTGGGCTGGGCCTCGAGCTAACAGACCCCTGCGCCCCCGCTCCGCACTAGGTCTCAGCTTACCAAAGCATTTGAAGACGCACTCTGACTGTGCTTGTCTTCCGTGCTCCTCAAGGCTCTCTCTAGAAGATTCAAGAGAGCCCTGCAGGAGCTTTTCACATACTCCACCTGCTTCAGGAGAGACGCTCAGCCATTAACGGAGGGCTCAAAGCGGCCTGACCAGAATGCTCCAGCACTGCCACCTCTGATCCTAGGGAACGGACAGGGAGTGGCTCTGGCTAGGGCCATGCCCAGGTCAGGAGGCCCAGCTGAGCGCCTCTGTCTACACCAACGCCAGGCGCCAGCAGGGCCCCTCCACGGACCCCACCTTCCACACCGCACTGGGCTCAAGCCTCCACTTCTGCCTCAGAGACAGTTCACGGCCCCTGGGGTGGATCTGGGAGCCCCACCAGACAGGAAGGCAGAGGAAATCTAAGAAGGATGGAAGGCAGGTCCAGGCCTCTGCCATGGCGGAGCCTTGCCCCGGGCCCTGGCCACGGCTGCAGCCACACAGCATGCAGCCTGGAGGGCCTGGCCCAGCCTGGCGGGGCCAGCGGGGTGCCCAGCTGTGTGAGCGGAGCTGCGTGGCTCTGCTGTGGCTGTGTGGCTGACCGCCGTGGGCTGCCCTCCAGACCTGGAGCCGGAGCTGGGCCCGGGCTTCTGTCCATGCACAGATGTGGCAGGTGCATGCTGTCACACAGCTGCGGTCCCGTGTCCCCTGTGTCCCTGCAGGGATCCCCCCGGCCAGCGGCACTGGGACGCTGCAGATCTACCTGATCGATATCAACGACAACGCCCCCGAACTGCTGCCTAACGAGGCGCAGCTCTGCGAGAAGCCAGGCCTCAACGCCATCAACATCACCGCGGCCGACGCCGACGTGGACCCCAACGTCGGCCCCTATGTCTTTGAGCTGCCTTTCGTCCCAGCAGCTGTGCGGAAGAACTGGACAATCACCCGCCTAAACGGTGAGTCTCCCTGGCAAGGGACAGCCGCGCCTGGACTTGGGCTAACCCAGAGGAGGCAGTGGGAACGCGGCCGTCCAGTCCTCGCCCCTCAGACAGCTCTGCAGCACGCCACGTGTGGGCTGCGGCCCAGCCCCACACGCCCCACACTGGGGCCCCACCTGGGTTCTTGCCTCGACACCATGCCGCTGCACATACCCTGACGTGCCGGTGACCTGGGAATGTCACCCTCTCTAGAACACTGCCACCTTCTGCGCAGAACCCACCAGCATGGACTAGGAGTGCCCGCAGAGGCATTTTGCCCATTTTTTTAATCCTAAACCATCATTTCCACGTCCACCTCTTGACTCATCAGAAGTGGCAGACATACTGTTGCTCCCATGTCTTCTGTTTTCTTGGAGAATTACTTTTCTTAGGTGATTTGTTTTAGTTTGGGGTTTGCTTGCTGGCTTGTTGTTTTCGGGAGCTTTGTGTCTGCCTGGCAGGCTCTGCCACTGAGCCATATCGCCAGCTGTTTTGGCACTGGCTGGTGTTGTGACCAGTCTGTACTTGGTCTTGCACAGAAGCGAGGGTGATAGGTGTGTCACCACAACCAGCTGGCCTCAAGCCATTGTCCTCCCAGCCTCTGCCTCCTGAGCAGCTGGAGTTCCATGTATGTGTCACTCCATTTTCTCCTAGTTCTGCTGGGAAACACTCTGTATATCCGGAGAGTTCTTTCTTCCTCCTGCCTGCTGGGGTTGCCATCTTCCCCTGGCATTACTAGTATCGTTACCTGAGCGGGGTGGAGGGTGAGGTGGCGTCTGCGTGTCTTCCCACCAGGTGACTATGCCCAACTCAGCCTGCGCCTCCTGTACCTGGAGGCAGGGGTGTACGATGTCCCTGTCATTGTGACCGATTCCGGAAACCCTCCCCTGTTCAACACATCCATCATCAAGGTCAAGGTTTGCCCTTGTGACGAGAATGGAGACTGCACCACCGTGGGGGCAGTGGCAGCGGCTGGCCTGGGCACGGGCGCTATCGTGGCCGTCCTCATCTGTATCGTCCTCCTACTGAGTGAGTGCGCCTGTACTCCGGCCCCGAGGCACAAGTGCCATGCCCAGCAGGTGGAGCGGGTGGGGCACCAAGGCTCTCCTCACTCACCAGAGGTTTCCAGAGGCCCCCTGACTGGTCACATGGTAAGGAGAAACTGCCACCACCTCCAGTAAGTCTAGGTGGAGGGGGCTGCCTCTGACTGGTAAGGCATGTCTTCAACTCCCACCACCCCACTCTGCCTCCCAGAGCCTCTGATCCCTCCTACCCAGGGCCCGTCTTCCCCCCAACCCTCTTCTGAGGCCCCTCTGGAGTGGGCCTTCAAGGGGCCTCCTCTAAGCTCCCCTCTCCTCTCTCAGGTCAGAGCCCCCTTCCACTGTGGGGACCCCTCACTCACCTCCTCTGCCAATGCCTCCCACAGTGCAGAAGAGCAGTGGCCCTCAGCCCTCTCACCCCCCCCAACCTGTCACCCCAACTTGTCCCCAAGTGACGAGGCATGGGCCAGCCGCCCACCCAGAAGGAAAACACACCCTCTGGGCTCTGCCTGGGCCTGATCCATGCTGACTCACTCAACCTTGGACTGAAAACACTTTGTTTAATTGCATATGTGCTGAATAAGCACAGGTTTTTCCTGGTCACTTCTCCAAACAATGCTGCAGCCCCAAGCCTGCACAGCTCCCCCAGATCTCGCATCACAAGGCGTCAGAGATGACTGAAAGCACACTGGAGACGTGTGAACACTACACAAACACTGCCCCACTGTGCAGAGACAGAAGTATCTAGGGACCTCAGTGCCCCGAGGCCCCATGGGCGCCCAGGGACGGCCTGCGGTCCCTGGCAGTGGACAAACATCTGAAAGCACTATGCTGGTGCCCAGGCAGCAAGAGAGGTGGAGAGCTTGACTCTGTCCAAGTCCATCTTGGAAACAGCACATAAACCCATGTTCATGTACAAATGCACACATTCACGTAGGCACACCTCTGCACACACAGGAATGCACCCGTACTCAAAGCATCCTCACACACGCCTATGTGCGCACACTGGAACAAGAATGCACAGGCATCCACACTTACACACCCACGTGCACACACATCTACATGCAGAGCACATGCGTGCATGCAGCCATGCACCCGTTCACGAGCTAATCACGTGCAGCCAGGTGCCTCTTCACAGGTCCTCACACTATTGTGCGCACACATGTTCCAGTACACTCACACCTGCTCGCCCTGTGGGCACACACACACCCGCCCCCGCTCACGGCGTGGCCCTCCCCGCAGCCATGGTCCTGCTGTTTGTGGTGTGGATGAAGCGTCGGGAGAAGGAGCGGCACACGAAGCAGCTGCTCATCGACCCCGAGGACGACGTGCGAGACAACATCCTCAAGTACGACGAGGAGGGCGGAGGCGAGGAGGACCAGGTATGCGGGGGACTGGGCTGGGGCGGCCATGGGGGCGCTGGGGCTGGCCTCGGGTCTCCCGCGCCACCTGAGCTTTCTCATGCAAGGCCGACTGTACTGCGGGAGCCGTAGCTCCGTTTCCAGGATCTTGTTTTCCATTGGAAATTAAAGGCTCCCAGGCTCTTCTGCCTTCAAGCCTCCATCCCTCAGGTCTCAGCATCCTGAGTGGCGAGAACTGAACAGTGGGGCCCGTTGTCCCTTTTGCAAGTGGAAAGGTGTTACACATTCCTTTCGGGGGCCTGCAGTGCCCAGCCTGGACCCCCGCCACATCCGCACTTCCATCCCAGAGTCCCCTGCAGCCACCTGTGCGGCCCTCCCCTCACTCCCAGTTCACGGAGCTCCTGGCTGCAGAAGGGCTACTTTCCACCCGTGTGAGGGTCCCTGAGGAGGGGAGGAGCGCCAGGCCAGCAAACGCCATGGTCAGCCCCACACCCGCCTAGAGGACATGCACCCTCGGGGAAGAACGGGAGAGGAGCACTGTGGCGGGACAGGCCAAGGGGTGGGCCAGCACACCAGTGTGCCTGCACTGAAAACAGGTGTGATGGGGACCTGCGGGGTGCAGAAGGGACAGTGACAGACTAGGACAAGGGTGCTCAGGATTCTGGGGCGCCCCAGCACTCCCCAGCCTCCAGCCCTCCTGACTCCCGTGGCCTCCACCCCAGGACTACGACCTGAGCCAGCTGCAGCAGCCGGAAGCCATGGAGCACGTGCTGAGCAAGGCTCCCGGAGTACGGCGTGTGGATGAGCGGCCAGTCGGCGCCGAGCCCCAGTACCCCGTCAGGCCTGTGGTCCCCCACCCAGGGGACATCGGTGATTTCATCAGTGAGGTTCGTGGCCTGCAGTGGGAGGGCCTGGGGGGGGGGGGAAATCTCCTCAAAGCAAGATCCCGTTCACACACATGTACACACACACATGTACACACATGTACACACACACATGCACACGCGCAGTGATTATTGAGGGAGAAGCAAGGGTTCCAAGGTTGACCAGCATGGACAGTTTCTCCAGAGCCTCTGGATGGCCTAGAACTGCTCAGTCCCAGACCTCACTGTCTCTAAAAAGATCCCGGGTCTTGTCACTTCTCTTTATCCCCAGCACCTGTGAGACATCATTTTAGCAAAAGGATTCATGTGTAAACCAGCTTACGTTTGCTGCTAAGCCCTCCCCTTCTGGGGTATGGGAAAAGGCTCTGGTGGCCATCTGAAGTGGGTCTTGATAACGTAAGGCCATCTCTCATCTAGGGTCAACTTGAAGGAACCAGTTCCTAAAGAGTGGACAGAGACACTCCCTCAGCCTGCCTGGAGTCCCTTCAAGGAGGAGGGGCTGCAGGGGCGGGGCCCGGGGGAGAGGGGTGCAGGGAGTCAGGACACAGAGCAGGCCCTGGCTGTGTTGTCGTGTATAAGCCCCCTTCGCCCCCTGCGGGCTGGGGGACCACGGGTTCATCGCTGGAGGCTTTTGAGTTTGAATTCCTCTCCAGTCTTGGTTTGGGTATTTTTTCAAGAGGGAAGACAGGATGCTGTGCAATGTACCTGGAGACACATGCCAGGGAGACAGGATGGGATGGAGAGAGCCAGGGCGGAAGAGGGGTCTGGGATAAGGGGGGCGCCCCCTGGAGGCTGCCTGTGAGACAGGTATTGGAGGCAGGGGTGGCCCCACCAACATTGCAGGAGAGGACGGCCACAGCCCTGTGGGCTGCACGGCCCAGGCTCCCTGAGCCTCGGTCAGTGGGAGTGGACGCTGTGCCCGTGCCCTGGGGCCCAGCCACCCTCATCAGCGCCCCAGAGACAGACACAGGGAGCACTTACTGAGCACTTACTGAGCACCTCACTCCCCGGCCCGCCTCCCATGCTCCCGTTCCATCAGATCCCAGGGCTGACAGGGCTCGCGCGCCTCAGCCTAACCCTGGGTCTCTGGCCTCCAGGGACTCCGAGCCGCAGACAACGACCCCACGGCGCCCCCGTACGACTCCCTGCTGGTCTTCGACTACGAGGGGAGCGGCTCCACCGCGGGCTCCGTGAGCTCCCTCAACTCGTCCAGCTCGGGAGACCAAGACTACGACTACCTGAACGACTGGGGCCCCCGGTTCAAGAAGCTGGCCGACATGTATGGAGGCTACCAAGAGGACTAGCGGCCACAGGAGGTGGGCTCTGGAGGCTGAGGGGTGGCATGGCGCCCACCCACCCTGCGCGGCTGGCCCTGGCTCTGCTGTTAGGAGACCCCTCCTGCCCTGCCCTCCCCAGCCTGGAGCGCCCAGCATGAACACTCGGCCGCCAGGCATCGCGGACATCACCGCTGCATCTCAATAGCCACGGACGACGGAAGGGAGAGCCAGAGGCACTGCCCTAACTCAGGCTCCTAGAGCAGAGCACTGTCAAAAACAAAAACAAACAAAAGTGCCTTTTGGTACACGTGTCAGATCCCCAACTCAGGAGTGACTGGAAGTGAGCAGACAGCCCGAGGCACCCCACTCCGTCCCGAGGGCCCTGAGCCCAGCGGGTCACTCCAGAGGCAGAGTGAGGAATGAGGAGAATGAGTCCTGGGGGGGGGGGGTGTCATTTGTTAAAAAAAATATGGATGACTTGTTTGAGAAAATAGCTTAGGGTCCAGGTGCCAAGAACCCTACTGAACAAGATGCCCTGGGCGTCTTCGGCTCCCTTCTGAGTAAGGCCTGCCTTTCCAGGGCTGCCTCAGGCCTGGGGGACAGGCCAGGCTGTGGCTATGGCTATCTCTCCTTGGATGCTGGCACGGTTGGGTGGCTGGGGCTCCCAGGGGCCATCCTGGGTGCTCCCTATCTCTGTCCTTGGCCACCCCAACACCTCCCAATCTACAGAAGAATGGATTAGGATCAACTGTAACCCCACTGCCACTGCACTCCTCCCTGGCTTTAGTCCAAGCCCTCGTGTCATCCAGGAAGCTGCGTACCTGCAAGGCCCAGGTGGGGTCCTGCACCCCAGGGACTGACCCCAAGGCCCCACTGGAGACCAGTGAGTGCGTGTCAGCCCTCGCCCCTGCCCTCTCCGACTCCGGCCACCCCATGGCTGTGAAGATGACAAGAACAGCCTGGCAAGCCTGTGTTTCTTGACGTGCATTAGACTTGGTACCAGCACCAACTCAGATGACTCTGACAGTCCCTTTCCTCCTCTGACCCACTTAACCTGAGCTCTTGCGCTGTTGCTGTGGGTAGTATAGGCCTGCTCCAGTGGCCAGCGAGAGACCCCCCCCACTGTACCTGTTCCAGGTGGCCGGTGAGAGGCCCCCCACCCCACCCCACCTTACCTGTGTCCACAGGCCACACACACCACAGGCTGCAAACATCATCTTCTGTGTGTCCATGTCCCTGCTGCTTTTCGGTGTCCCTTCTGAGCTGGCACTGCTCTTGCTGTGGGTGACCTATGCCAGGCCAAACTGGGAAGTGAGCGTCTCCAAGCCTCCCACCCCCAAGAATGCAAAGCTGCTTCTCTCCTCTGCATGAGGAAACCGGCCCCGCGGGCCTGAAGACGCCGCCATGTCTGCACACAAAGGCACCTCAGCCTGGGCAGAGGGCGGGTAGCGAGAGGCACCTGTGCTGAACCAGTTTCCAGGCTTTCCCTAGGCTACGCCCCATGCGTCCTGGGGAAGAGTTTGGAAAGGCACCAAGTGCCTTCCCTGCCTTGGGAAGACAGCGCTTCTAGCATGGCGGACAGATAGGAGCCCTCCCTTGAGCCCAGCCCATAGCTGCTGTTAGGGGGCATAGGGGAGTTGGGGGCATGCCAAGTGGCAGCACGCTCCCTCCCTGGGGGTTCCCCTCCACTGCGCCTTTCTAAAGAGCTTTGGTCTCGAAGGCGCACCTGGGGGACAGGGAGGGATGAGAGCAGATCAGACAGCTAGAGGGCATGTGTGGTCCTAAGTTATGCTATGCAAATCACTCAGGGCCAGCAGCCAAGCAGGATGGCCCTGAAGGCTGGGGTGCTGTGATCAGGACTGGGGCTGACTGGAGGCTGGGAGCTGGAACTTTCTAGGTTTGCTTCAGTAAGAGGTGCGCGTGGATTGTTGGAAGCATGTATTATAGTGAGGCAGTATTCATTCTTTTTCTCTGAAAATTCAAGGCCTCCTTGTATCCTCCTAGACTGGAGAAACTAACCAGCTACGGGGCCCAGTGTCTCACCTGCTTCCCAGCTCCTCCTCCCTCCTCTCCCTGCAAACCTGTCATTGCCAAGGCCCCCGGGGCAAGTCCTCTAAGTTGTGCGGGCTTGGGCTGCCGCACCAGCTGGAGGGGTGTCCAGCAAGGGTCCCCAGTATTTCCTCTCTGCGTGCAGGCTGAGGCTGTAGCACCAGCTAGCAGAACATCTGTGTGCTTCCATCCGAGCAGCTTCTCCTTAAGTCCACATCCCCATCAGCGCCTGGGGCCAGAGACAGATGGGGTTCCACACTCTGCCAGACCATGTCAGAACAGTTTTTTGAGGGCAATGAGTTAGCAGTAGCCAAGCGTCCAGTGTCAAATGTCTCTTCCGTAGCTTGTAGATAGGACATGTCTGCCTGCGGTCAGGAGCAGCCCATTTAATTTCCTTAGGGAATTAACGAGAATCCTGCACTACTGAGTGGAGTGCCAAAGACACCCTGACCCAACCCCGAGCCAGCAGGTTTTCTCTTCCTTGTGTCTTTCAGCACATCCAAAATTCTAGTTCTCCCACCACCAAAGTGTCAGAGTAGCAGCCAAACGTCAGGCCCTCCGAGATGCCTCCGTTTCCCTAGCTGAATACATGATCCATTGACATGTGACAACTCTGCTCTCTCTCACAAGGTAATGCATTGAGGGAGGGAGAGTCTCCATTCTGTCCAAGCTAAAAGGAAACACCAAAAGCTCAAGGCAGCATCTCCTTGCTCAGAGCGCCAGTAGAGTAGCTGCCGTGCACGGAGCGCGCATGCCTGTGTGCAGGCGTGTGTGCGAGTGTGTGTGCACGTGCGCAGGCCTGCTCCCAGCGGCCAGCCCTGGGGGAGCCCCATCTGTGAATACTTGGGACGCATTTTCCTTTTCCTTTCTCTCCTTTCTTTCATTCTGGGTTTTTTTTTTTTTTTGCATGTTTTTTTTTTGGTTTTTTTTTTTGGAAAATGGACAAATGTGTAGCAGCCTGCATGATCATGGTTTTGGGAAAGAGACCAGAGTGCTGTGTGTTCACATCGCAACTCTGAGCACTGCGCGATTAGACAAATGTTCCAACATTTTTGTAATTGTCAACAGCACAAACTATTTTGTATTGTTGTTTGTATCATTTTGTACCGAAAAAAAAAAAAAAAGGAAAAAAAAAAAGGGAAGAGAGTGGATGTTTTCCGTGTGTTTTTAGTGCCAGGTGGTCTTGGCTGCAGACAGGACGGCAGCCTTGCAAGTCGCTGCATTCTGGAGCCGAGCCCAGCATGGGCACGCTGCTCCACAGGAGTAAATAAAGCCCTGTTTTACGTAGTTGCCTGCCCTGGCTCGTCTTCTTCCTCACCACAGGTGCCTCGCGTGCTGCCTCAACCCCCCTCAAAACCCCACTTCTGACACTGCATGGAAAGTGTCTGTACGACTCCATCTCAACCAGCGGCCGGGTACTGTGACACACACCTGTTATTCCAGCCACGGGGACGTACAGTGACGGTGCAGTCAGTGTCCCAGTGACACCCGCGAGGACAAATAGGAGGGTGGTAACCAACACAAAAGGGGAAGAGTGGCTTAAGTGGTAAAAGCACCTACTTAGCAAGCTCATGGTCCAGAGTTCAGATCTTAGTGCTGCAGAAAGAAAAAACTACAAAAGGAGTGAGGGGGGAGGGCCACCCGAGGGCAGGCTCACATCTGCATCCACAGTGACTTGCATAACAGAAAATCACTTGCAGGGTGAATTACAATTATGGGTACAGCTAATAACTGTAGGCACAATTAGCCACTTGCTAATTTTGAGGGTACTGAGCAGCTAATTATATTCACAATTAGGTAACTGTCTAGGACAGACAGTCCTGGGGGCACACTCCTGTAATCAGCCCCCGGGGTGAAGCCCTGGGAGGGGAGGGCAGGTGCTCTACCAAGGACACTCCCAGCTCCAGGGCAGCAAAGATGCAGTAAAAAAAAGTCCAGGGAAGTCTTGGTGCTGGAGGTCCCGAGCTGCCTCTTGGGCCCCTTCATTGGACAATAGTTGCTGGCTGCCCTGTGCCCAGAGGCCACTCAGAGACCTCCACGTAAAGGCCTGAATTGGGCGGTGCCACCCAGCAGGCAGCCAAGTGTCCAGGTACTCACCTGCAGCAGGCGGTGGCCTGGCCCAGCCACTCGGACACCTCTGCAACCCACTGAACCCATGCCTACATAGCACCTATGTTGACGTTCTGCTGGCAAGGGCAGGCACTCCACAGGCTGTTGGGCACTGCCTGAGAGGCTGGACCTAGCCCCCAGTCCCCGGCTGCTGAGCCAAGCAGAGGGGGGTAGCTGAGCACGGGACCAAGGGTTGCATCTGCACAGGTGCCCCTTGCAGGCCCAGTGCAGCGCCATGAATGCCCACGCAGGAAAAGCACGGGTATCTCTTTGGGAAAACTGCTGCCAAGTTCTGGTTCAGTCCCTTGAGTGCTTTTCCTCCAAGTGACACAGACTAAGCTGCAGGGGCTCCCACTGCAAATGCTTTGGGGATGGCCTCATCATGTAGAGAAGCAACACTCTCAACATTAAATGTAAAAGCCCCCACCGCATGCCCTGTGCTGGGCCTAAGCCGGGCTTGAGACGCTTCTGCGCCTATGTCCTCACTGCCAGGACGCCTGGTCACTGTAGCATCTCACTGAGCCTCTGTCTCTATGGCAACTATATGGACAGAAAAGTGACAAGCTAGGATGGTTACAATGGTTCCCATCTGGAAACCTAACAGGTAAGGAGGAGGTGAGGAGAACTGAGCAGAGGCAAAAGTACAAGATGCTATCTGAAAATGCTGGGGACATGGCTCAAGTGGTGGAGCCCCGCTAGTAAACAAGAGACCCTGAATGGAAGCCTACACACACACACACACACACACACACACACACACACACACACACACACACACACACTGTGGCACAGGCACAGTATGTCAAGCCACCACAGCATCATGTGCTTCTGATTTCTAGCAGCTCTGGGGAAGGCAGGCCCATGCATGGGAAGGCCTAGACAAACGGGGCCTCAGCAAAGCACAGCTTCATCCACTCACCGGCCGCAGGGTCCTGGGGCGTCCTCCGCCATTGAGAGTTCACTGGAAGTTGTCCTCTGGACATTTCCCATAGGAACCACTGCTCTTGTGGCAAGTGTGTGTTGAGCTTCATTCCGCCAGCAGCCATCCCGTCCAGCGCTTGAGCAGTCTGCTACACCTTGGACATTCTAGTAGTGGGTGAGAACAGGGTTTCCTGTTTTCACTCGAGAGCCTGCTCTCGGCCAGGCGCCTCCATGGCAGTCTCTCACTGGGACATGCGGTGTGAGCCTGTGTTGAGGGCTGACTGGACATCACAGAGGAAGCAGTAAAGTCAAAATGAAATCACGCTTGCACTAACCTCACACTCAGGGTGAAGCCCTAACGCCCCGGGGCCCAGCTGGGACTGCACCGGCACACGGTATCTTCAGGAGGTAATCGGGCTAAGGCAATTTGTGTGGACCCCAATCTAGTATAACTACTGTCTTCAGGAAAGGGGGGTGTCAAACACAGACAGACCCATGCCAGGAGAGAACCACCGCAGGGCGAGAGCAGCCACAGCCTAGCCAGCAGAGCCTGCAGCTGGGGACGAGCCGAGGGCACCACAGCCACAGGGGAAGCAGAGGAGAGCAGAGCTCTCCAGTTAACCTGTGAACCACCCACCTGCCCACAAGGTCCTCACAACAGGTGTATTTGAGGACCAGCTCTAGTGACACCACTGCTCTCCAAGGCCCCGAAAGAGCAGCCGTTCTCTATCTCAGCCTCCAATGTGATGTGTGAATCACCACTGGGAGCTGTGAATCCCTGGACACACCCTGCAATGCTGAGTGACTGTGGGTCACTGTGGGCCTGTGCCAGGACTGGGGCCATCTGGTCACCTCAAGATATGCGCAGCAGGGTACGTTTCTCTGTCTCCCCAGCCCTGTCCCCACTGCAGAACTCCACCCATGTCCTGAGCCAGACTTGTGGGCAGCAGAAGGCAGTCTCAGCCTCCACCAGGTGCTGTCGGACAAACACGGTGGCGGGACCAGAACCAAGTCTCTGAGACACTAAGAAAACTAAGCAAGACAGATACAGATAAATTTGTTTTTAATAAAGGAGTTAATTTTCTTTCAATCCTATATAAAACAATAGCAATTAAAAACTTCATTTTTGAAAGTAAAATATTTACATATGAACAAGTAACTGTGCAAAATGTACATGAAAAAATGGAAAGACAGGGATTTTCCTAAAAGATAAAATAAAAGTGTAACAGTTCTCAGGTGTGGATAAAAAATACTGATCAGCGTTCAGTTCACACGCAAGAATTCATGTCTAACGTGAGAATTCACACAGAGAAAGCCAAAATATTTACAGTCATAAAAGTACTATCAATAGACAATTTAATACAATAACCTCTGAAAATATAAAGAACCAATTAGTATATTTGTAATAAAAAAATAGGTACAAAGAAGGGACTTTGCTCTGGACGTCTGTAAAGTCTGCCCACAGCTTGCATACAGTCTCTTAGCAAAATAATTATAGTTTACATAGCCATTTTATGTTATGTGCCAAAAATTATGTACAATTACTGACAAAATACACCAACCATTTTTCAACACTTGATTCACACTGAGAAACAGTCTTTTGATGATTCTTCTCAACTCTGATTTTATTTAATCTAAGTTTTCACTTTTAGCTAAAAAACACAGTGCAAGTAAAATATATTTATGCTGAAAAGGTTTTCATTTCCTTTAACTTTACAGCTTCACAAACTGTAGCAAATAAACTTCATTTGTACAGACGCTGAACACATCCAGGAGGGGCCCGTGCGGCCCGGCCGATCCTAAGCAGAAGCGCGCCCACACTCCACGTGACGGCGGGGATGAGTGTTCCTGGAGAATCTGAGCGGAGAAGAACGGGGAAGATAAATAGCCTAAAAATCAGTTCGCTTTGCCAACTGACTGCAACAAAAATAAAATAAGTGAAATGAGGTCACTGGTATGGACATACACCTACATGGCAAGTTGAACTGAACCAAACCAAAATGCACACACAATGAAGGAACTGCTACAAGTTGACAGAGGGCAGCTAATTATTTGCTAAACGATTCCGTCAGTCTTTATATATGGCTTGTTTGGCAGGAAGGCCACTCAGTCAAGGATGGGTCAGGTTTGGCTGTCCTTGGGGAGCATCCACAGGCCTTTGTGTCTCTCTGCTACAGAAACGGGTTCTTCCACACTGAAGAGCTCATTTAGAAACAGGAATATAAAACTGTTCCGTTGTAAAGAGGTGGCTGTTTTTAAACAATATCCCATTTGCTTGTTACAAAAAGGCGTAATCTCCAAATATATAAAATTGTCCCCGGGCGACTTGTCCTGTGTTACTTAAGGAATGCTTTGTAGAGCAACAGTGAATGGCTTGTCTCGCGCTCATTTTCTAAACAAAATATGAGGTCCCTGAGGTTGACCCGTGTGATTCTTTGTCGCGTGAACTGCCTGGGGGTCCCCACGCCGGAGCTGCCTGGGACTGCCGTGCCTGGGCCTGAGCCCTGGTAATGACAAAGGAAAAACAGAAGCGTTAGTGGCATTCAGAGGTGGGCTACACAACAAAGGGGACAAGGCAAATGCCATCTACATTTGTCCCACGCCCTGGATCTGAAGGGAGCACCTGGCTCAGCCCTCTGCGGGCTGCCCGGCTGGGCTTGTAGGCCATCCAAGTCCCTAAGGTGGAGACCATGGGCAGGAGTTCCCACTCTGCCTCACAAAATGGCCACTGGCCCTGGACGGGAGGGAGGCCAAAGCGGGCTCTGACCCTAGGCAAATGGCTGAGTGGCTCTGGGACAGGCAGCCACCAATCTCCATCCACATGGCCACAGCAAGGCTGCCTAGGGGACCGGACCCGGAAGGAGACAGACGCCCACATCCGATGCCACACCCGGGGCTGTCGGTTGATAAAGGCACTAGGTAGGTCTGAATTGCTGGGCTGGACAGGCTGGTGGTCAGCCAGCGTGGCCAATGGCTCCGTGGCTGCAATGGTGATGGAGGAAAGGGAGCTGAACCACACACCCAGCCCTACGGAGCCGACTCGGCACCTTCCCACTCCGAGCAGAGGACCTGCCTGGTGAGGGCACCACACCAGTGTCCAGCAGTTGCATCAAACACACAGCAAGGGCGCCCTCCTGCACCTGCAGTCAAAGCTCAAGAAGCTGGAGAGAAGCTGCCACTGAGGCTACAGGAGCCACGCTGCCAGGCGGGGACCGTCACGGCTGGCTGGCGGGACACTGCCACCTCTCTGGCCAGATACAAGGTGTGTCTGAAGGCACCGACTGGTCAGTTTCTTTCTACACTTGACTACTGAGACAAAGATGGTGAGCTCCCTCGGCATCTGAGGCCACTGTCATCGTCCGCCCGGTCTCCACATCACCCGTGGCCACGCTCCTGGCAGAAGGCCTCCTCCTCTGCTTGGCTTACGTCCATCTCACCTCTGTAATAGCCTCAAGGACTGCTCGGTGTGAAGACCAGCAGAGGAGCCCTTAAGAGGACTCATAAAGTGGGAGAAAACGGTCCAATTCTGCAGAGTGGCCTCTGGCACAGCCAACTAGCCAGAGACAAGCTTCCCTGGAGAGGCCTTGACAACAGGCAGAATGCGAGGAAAATGGCCTGTTTTCTCCAGGGGTTCCTGAGAATGGCAGAATCCACAAGTGCCTGGAGACACAAGAGTTCTTACAAGGCTGGGATCCGAATCGTCCCTCCCCGTTTACAGACGGGGGCTTCCACACCTGTGCCTTCCTTACAGAGGTCTGCTCCACCCTTGATAAGGCTCAAGAGTGAAGACTAAGGGACGGCAGCCATGCAATGCTCAGACCTCCGAGGCACTGCCGGGGCAGTGGGCCTGAACGCTCAGGGCCCTGCTGCCGTCTGGCTGCACTTCGCACCTTTCCTCTCGGGTTCAACCACCCAAACCGCGATGAGGATGGATTGCTCGCCTAGGCATAAAGTGTAATGGGTACGAAAAGCCAGAAATCCAGATGACGCCAAAACTGGTGCCCTGGACCTGGTGAGGAGCAAGCGCAGGTGCTGGAGAAGAGAGTGCTAATGCTCTGCCTCTGCCCAGCCATACCCAGGCTGAGCACTGGAGCCTGGCAGTGTTCCTCAACCTCGGGTACAGCCCACTGGCCAAGGCTTGTTCCACCTTTTCCAGGCAGGAGCGCTACAGCTCATGGCTAGCTTTGGTTTCCTTTCCCTTACGTACTGTCATGAGAGACAAAAGTAACAGCTGTTTTTAGAGGGCTAGGCCCTCTCCAGGGGCACTGGCCTTGTATGCACTGACACTGAAACCATGCTGACTGCTCCATCTGGGTTGTCAAAAGGAGGGCGGGCTCTTCATTGTCACACTTGCCTTCTGAAGTCTGACCTTCCACACACGCCATGTAAAAACCAACATGAGCTGAGCGCGGTTGGCTCGTGCCTCTAATCCTAGCCACTAAGGAGGCTGAGATCTGAGGACCTCGGTTCAAAGCCAGCCCAGGCACTAAAGGAACGTCAGACTCTTATCTCCGATTAAGCCATCAGAAAACTAAAAGTGGCGCTGTGGGTCAGCTGGTAGTGCACTAGACTTCTGCTGAAGAGCTAAGGGAGAGCACCCAGACCCAGCGTTCAAGGCCCACAACCAACTTTAAAAAAATTTTTTTTAAATTAAAAACAAAACAAAACGGAATCACCTACTGTGGTCACCCCTTCCCAACATAGGGCTATGTCCCAAGGGAAGCCTGGGCACCAGCACTGGTGAGAGCACCCAGTGCTGTCTTGGAAGAAGCAGGGCTCCCTTTCCAGAGCTATGGAGCTGAGGATTCATTCTTTTCTCCAGCACTAATACCCTCGTCCAAGACAGCAGGGAAGGGTTCCCAGGGGTAAGGCAATACTGCCTGTCTTTGTTCCCGCCCCAGAAGTGGCAGCAGGAGTGGTGGTGTCAGGGCAACCTCCCAGGGACACCACCGCCTGCCTCCTCTCCTCCGTAATCTGGACTGCAGGAGTCTAGCTCGTGCCTACAGAACACCCACACGAAGGTGAAGGCACAGACCACCTTGAAGAGGCTAAGCACGGGGGAATCTGGCCACCCTCCCCCACCCCAGAGCACGAGGGGAAAACAATATGCACCGGGCCCGTCTGAACTGACGGACCCAGAGGTCCTAGGGCTGTCCACCTCCCAGGGTGTGCCCTTCCTGCCTCCAGGCTGCCAACAGGACGGACTCAGAAGAGAGCAGGTGGCGACAAGAGGCCAAGCTCACGTGACACCTCTGCCTGAAATTCTGAGAGCTGAGTCCCAGTGCTCAGAACACAGGCTGGAGGAAAGGCTGCGTCATGAAAGCCCACAAGGTGTCTGCAAAGGGAAACACGGAACTTTCTACCAAGAGGCCAGTTAGTTCACAAAAGAAGAAAGGGAAGATTTGGGGTCCTGTAAGAAAAGAGGCCTCATGGTCAGCAGACCCTGCCTGAACTTCACAAGGCTGCAAAGAGAGGGCGCCATGAGACCACAAATACAGAAACTCAAAGCAGAGGGAGAAAAGCAAATGTTCAGCCACTATAGATTTGGGCCATGAACTTCAGGGGAAAAAACTCAGCACACAGACTAGAGACCAACACTGGGAAATACTCCAAACGTAACAAAACACTCCTAAGTTAGCACAGAAGGACAGGAAAATCACCGTGAATCAGAAACTCAAAAGCAAGTAGAGGAAGTAGCTCTGTGGCTCAAGTGGTGGAGCTCAGGGAAGAGTCCAGGCCCAGAGTTCAAGCTCCATGACTGACAAAAAAAAGCAAGTGGAGGCGGCGTGACTCCAGGGTAGACAGCACCGCCCTTGAGTGAAAATCCAAGTGAGAACCCGAGTTTCTGAATTCAAGCTCCAGTATGGGCAGGGAGGGAGAAAAGCTAAGGAAGTAAAGATCCAGAAATATATCTGGGTACCAGATCTCAGGAGGCTGAGATCTGAAAGAGATGATTCAAAGCCAGCCCTGCAGAAAATCCATTAGACTTCATCCCAGAGATAACCAGTAAAAAGCAGGTCTGGGGTCACAGTTCAAGTGGTAGAGCACCAGCCTAGCGAAAAAGGTAGGCAAGCTCAAGACTCTAGAGTCAAATTCTGGTACCACACACAGAAAGAAATAACGAAATAAGACTTGACGAAACTCAAGGGATGGAAAAAAGAGATCAAAGCTCCTCAAAAATAAGTTATTTGGGGTCCAACGGAGAAAAAAACCAAGTAAGCACATGAGGAAAAGCCAGGAAATAAAAATGAAAATAAGGTTTAAAAAGAAGAAGTCACAGGGCCAGGAGTTTGGCCTAGTGGTAGAGTGCCTGCCTAGCATGCATGAAGACCGGGGTTTGATTCCTTGGTACGACTTACATAGAAAAAAGCTGGAAGTGGTGCTGTGGCTCAAGTGGCAGAGCTCTAGCCTTGAGAAAAAGTGAAAGGACAGTGCGCGGGCCCTGAGTTCAAGCCAGGACTGTCCCCCACCCAAAAAAAAGGACAGTCAGAAAGGCCAGCAGGACAATCCATCTCAGAGAAGGCAATAAGCCTCTTCTGTGGAGGCAGCAGGAGATCCAAGCCCTTGACAGTGACTGAGGCAGCACACCCATTCTCCTTCTCTGCTTTCTATAATGGAGACAAGAAATAACTTAGGATAACAAATGGAGGGTGTGACATTTGAGTGCTTTAACACCAACATACAAGCCAGATGTGACGGCACACATCTGTAATCTCAGCTTCCAAAAGGAAGGAAGCAGGAAGACCGTGAATTCAAGGCTAGTTCAAGGCAATATACAACATACAGTCTCAACACCAAAGTATACAGGAAAATAGTTGGACATATGCAAGGAAAGAACCCAGCCCGTATGTAAGAAGAGCACAGCCAGCCTAAGAAGGCCAGCCTAAGAAAACCAAGCCCAAGACACGCTCCACTAGAAAGCCGAAGGAATACAACATGAAAAGGACATGACACGGGACAGGCGAGAACTGCTATCAAGCCAGGAACTCACAACAATGTGCTTAAGAAACCTGGGAGAAAAGAACTAGAGCCACGGCTACAGATCTCAATATGAACCCCAGCCATAAAGGGCCCAAACTGTCAAGCTCTGAGTGAGAATTTGGGAAAGTATTGTTCCGATGAATCATTCCTAGCGTCTAGCAGTGATGAGACTGAGTGAAGCAACTAAGGAAACCTCGACATAAAGACTACTCATAACATTGCATGAACCATTATGTATGTGCTAGGTTAAAAGGAAGGTTAAGAATGAGAGGCTACAACTAAATGCTCTAACACTACAATACAGCACAATGAACAAAAGTAGAAACCACAGGCAAAATCAATTCTGTCCCAGTAAGCCTAACCAGTACAGTGTCAGATTTCCCAGCCCCAGATGACATGCATAGTTTCAAGACTCTAACATGACAATCAGGTGGCCTTGTTCCTGGGATGACCAATGCAGCACCTCAGATGTGAGAGGTGTCTTCTCACCTTGAAGAGTACACACAACTCTGCACCTCGGCACTTCAACGTTTCTCAACTATTAGCACCTAAAGGACTCATAAGACCTTGGTTTTCCTATTTCCCGGCTCGAACCTCCTGGAACAACCAGTACACTATGCAGTTAGTGGTCTTTCAACTCCATTTCCCACTCAAAAGAAACTAGCTCTTCCTGGGAAAAGAGCTGTTCCCGGCCTGAAGCAGGACAAGCACTATGGACATATTATACTCTGCCCTTCCAGATGGCAAGAACCAATGTCATATGGTGACATGACCCAAAAGCCACCTGGAGATGCAGCCACTGTGCTGGAGACAGCACACCATGAACTAGAATGAAAATGAAGACCACAATGCATAGAAACTCATGAGTTCATGAAAAAATAAAACATTTTAAAATGGGAAAACAACAACATACAGCCATCCCTTTCTGAGGATGGGCCAGGGAATCATTTTGTTATCTGAAACCAAAAAGATAAAGAGCACTGAGCATTTATCCTACCTTTCCTACGAACCATACAGCTAGGAAAACGAGCAGTATGTGAGGAGTCTTCATATAAAGTCATTCCAGCTAATGAATAAGAATAAACTGCCTGTGCAAGGCCCTGAGTTCAAGCCCCAGCTTCAAACTTGACCAACACAAGCCACATGCTAGTGGCTCACATCTGTAACACGCCTATAATCCCAGCTACTCAGGAGGCGTCCATGAGACGCTTATCTCCAATTAACCACCAAAAAACTGGAAATGGCACTGTGGTTCAAGTGGTAGAGTGAACTCAGGGCCAGTGCCCAGGCCGAGTACAAGCCCCATGACCGGGGGGGGGGGGGGGGGGGGGCGAGGAATTTAAGAGGCCAAGAGTGTGGCCCAGTGGTAGAGTGCTTGTCTAGCATGCACAAAGACCCGGGTTCAATTCCTCGGTTCCATATACATAGAAAATGCTGGAAGTGGTGCTGTGGCTCAAGTACTAGAGCTCCAGCCATGAGAAAGCCCAAGGACAGTGCTCAGACCCTGAGTTCTAGCCCCAGGGCGGGCAAAAAATAATAATAATAATAAAGTACTAAATACAATATCTCACTCGTTTTTTATCCTCAAGCAGGAAGTGGCTGCAGGCATCCAGCATCACAGAGGAGTACAGAGCAGACCCTGCACCTCCACTGGAGGAAGGCACTCAGAGGAGCCGGCTCGAAGTATCTCTGGTTCAGTGCCATGAGCAGGAAGCCCAGAGACCAAAGCATGTACAAGCTGTGTTCCCAGTACAGCCAAGGACCCCCACAGGCCCGGCCGACTGCCTGGGAAGAAGGAGGAGGGCAAATGCACAGACTAACACAGAACAGACAAGGTAACTAGCAGAGTGCCTCAGCGCAGGGCTGCACCCCAGTGTCACCACGGTTAGGACAGTCGCTACTGCTTGCATGGTGCTTGAACTGGGCCACGGTCACAAGAATCTCCACCTTGGGATTCTTCCTAAGTGCGATCCTATACCTGACCGTCACCTTAGGCGCCAAAAGAAATTCAAGGAAAACAGTTCAGCCATGTCTGAAACTCTCCCTCAAAACCTAAGAATCTTTCATTCTAACAGCTCTTTTTATAGTGTGCTGGTTTTAAACCAAGCTTCCAGCGTGGGCCCTGCAGGCCTCAGTTCACACACTGCAGCGTGGGCCCTGCTGCATGCAGGCTCTTACTGAGAAGCCATTCCCAGAAGTACCAACTGGACCAGGCCACCACCCTGGCCCTGCCCTGGCCAGGCCCATGCTGAAGCTCAGGGATTTGAACTTCATTCTTTCTGACCTCCCCAGGAATTTCCCTACCGCTCAGAGGGGCATCTCCCCGCTCCTCCGACACACTGTGCCTGCCCAGTGTCACCCCGGGAGCACGATTTCGAGGTCACACTGGCACCTAGACTCAGGACATCCTGGATACCACACACAGTCCCAAGCCTCTGGCAGGAAAAACACTGCCTTGCTGAAGTTATTACTCGTCCCTATCACAGAGTCCACCTCCGCACTTCCCAGAGGGGCACAGCAGGCACCCGCGGCAATGGGCTGGCGAAAAAGCAGAAAAGCAGAGCTACCAAACACCAGGCAAACTACTTAGAGCCCAGCCTTCCCAAGCAACAAGGCCAGCTTGAGAAGCCAGAAAAAACCCTTCTACACTAATACCCACTATAGCAGAACCTAAAGCCAGGCCTGGACTGGGAAGACAGGGCCTAAAGGCGTAGATCCTGCTAGGTCAGGGGGGCTTGAGAAACACCTTGACCTTCCCACACATCCTGACCAACAAAGTGAAAACAAGCCTGTGCAAATCCTGGATGACTAGCTACTTACACAACAGCTACTAACCAATATTCTCCAAAAGAAGACAGCAGGATCAGTCTGTCTAAAGACTCTCCACAAGGTACATGTTCAAGTCACAATCACTAGCTATGCAAAGAAACAAAAAAAAAGGGATCCACATTCAAAGGACAAAACAGTCAATTAAAAGTGGACCTGAAAGGAGGGAAGGAGGAAGGGGAGAAGGGAGGGAGGCAGGCAAGCAAGCTTTCAAAACAGCTTTTAAGGGGGCTGGTAATGTGGCTTAGTGATAGAGTACTTACCTACCTAACATTCACGAAGGCCTGGGTCAGTTCCTCAGCACCATACACACAGAAAAGGCTAGAAGTAGTGCTGTGGCTCAGGTGGTAGAGTACTACTAAGCTTTGAGCAAAAGAAGCTCAGGGACAGTGCCAAGACCCTGAATTCAAGCTCCAAGATTGGCAAAAAAAAGATACAGATATAGGTATAGGTAGATGTATAGATATATCAATATAGGTATAGGCACAGATATAGATATATAGGTATACATATAGGTATAGGTAGATATAGATATAGGCATAGATACATAGATATAGGTATAGGCGCCGATATAGATATATAGGTATAGGAGGTACAGGTATACGTATACATATAAGTAGCTTTAAAGTTCTGGTCTTTGCCCCCAAGATGTGAAAAAAAAGGAGAAACGACTGTCATGCCGAAGCCACATGCAGCCTACCTACTATACAAACTGTGCCCAATGCATGCCAAGGACAAGGTCATTCAGAACACAGCAGAGCCACAGCTGTCAAGGACATTTCAGAAGTGAGTGTCTTGGATGCTGTGCGCTTCCTGAGCTCTGTGGACATGAGCTGTGCCACTCACGTCAAAGGTGGCCAGGAACTGATCCCAGGAAGCCTGGAGAAACCAAGCTTCTCCTGACCCAAGTTAGTCCTGCCGCTGCCACCCTACCACCCAGGGAAGCAGCTGGATCCTCATCTGGAGGAAAGTAAGTAAAATGGAAATTATACTTTAAAAGAAAACAGCTTTAACAAATATGATCAACAAATTATAGGGAAATACAGTATTTACAAATTAGCAGAGAATCTTGACCAATAATTAGAAACCAAAAAATGAAGCAATTCTGACTAGGTGCAGTGGCTCACGCCTATCTGTAATCCTAGTTACTCAGGAGGATGAGATCTGAGGATGGAGGGTCAAAGCCAGCCCAGACACTGAAGACCGTGAGACACTTATTTCCAGGGCTTCAGGGATCGCGCTGTAGCCCTGAGCTGAAGAGCTCAGGGACAGCACCCAGGCCCAGAGTTCGAGCTCCCCAACAGACAAAAAAATAAAGAAGCAAATGTAACTTCTAGAATCAAAATATACACTAGCAAACGAAAACCTGACTAGAGCTGAACAACCAACCAACTGGTTATAATCAAACTCCATCTGGCTAAGCTACCTAGAGACAGAAATGGATTTCATCCATCATCCAAAGAAACAGAGAAGAAAAACTGAAGGAAATGGCACTGGTTCAAAAACCTATGAGCACTGGGCATGATGGCTCACGCCTGTAATTCTAGCTACTCCAGGAGGCTGAGATCTGAGGATCATGGTTCAAAGCCAGCCTGGGCACAAAAAGTCAATGAGACTCTTTATCTCCAATTAACCACCAGAAAACTAGAAGTGGTGCTGTGGCTCAAATGATAGAGCAATGGCCTTGAGCTGAAGAGCTCAGGGACAGTGTCCAGGCCCAATTCAAGACCCATGACCCACAAAAAAAAAAAAAAAAAAAAAAAAAAAATTTGACCTACAAGGGTTGTTGGTTGCTCAGAGAAGCTTGAAAATGGGAAATAGGCCTACCTATAGAAACTACCTAAATACAAAACAAACACAAAAATATATACAGAATAAAAGTCTCATGACATCAAAGACAAACTGTGCAGAGGAAACAAGGGCTGAAATTATAGCAGAACCTCCAGAAGAAAGTGGGTCAACATCCTGAGATTTCTGTAAGAGAAAAAAACTAGCAACACAGACCTTTCTAACCAGGATTCTTCAAAGTGAGAGTGAGATACAACCACATCTGAGGGGCACAGCATGCTCAAGGCTCAGGATTTAATCCCATTCCAACCCCTGCCCCCAAAAAAGGAAGGACGACAGACAACCAACCACATTCTAGTAAATAGCAGTGGAGAGCAGTGACCCCAACAAACCTACACTACAAGAAATACTACAGGCAGCCAGATGTGGTAGCTCACGCCTGTAATCCTAGCTACTCAGGAGGCTGAGATCTGAGGATTGAGGTTCAAAGCCAACCCGGGGACTAAAGTCCGTGGGTCTCTTATTTCCAATTAACTACCAGACAATGGGAAATGGCACTGTGGCTCAAGTGTTAGTGATAGATAGTCTTGAGCTGAAGAGCAGAGGGACAGTGCCCAGGCACAGAGTTCAAGTCCCATGACTGACCAACAAGCAAAAAAAAAAAAAAAAAGAAGAAGTGGAATAAATACTACAAGTTGGGTTGGAATTTTGACCTAGTGGCAGAGTGCTTGCCTAGCATGCATGAAAAGCCAGGTTTGATTCATTGGTACCACATGCACAGAAAAAGTTGGAAACGGTGCTGTGGCTCAACTCTAGCCTTGAGGAAGCCCAAGGACAGCACTCAGGACCTGAGTTCAAGCCTCGGGACTGGCAAAGAAAAAAGAAATATTACAGGCTGTCCTTTACCAAAAGGTAAAGAGGGTAAGGAATCAAATACTAAAAGAAAGAACAAAGAATACCAGTAAAGGCAACTGAGAATAGTATTTTCCTTCTTCCATTTACTTTAAAGGAAATTAACACTTTAAACAAAAAAATAACAATATGTTAAGACTGGGAATATAAAGTAAAAAGACCTAGGGCTGGGGTACAGCTGAGTGGCAAAGCGCAATCCCCAGCACCAAAAAAGACAAAAAACAAAGTTTCAAACAAACAGAAAAAGACCTAACAACGGGATTTGGACAGTGCCTTCCCTTTCACGATCTGCATTAGCCCTCTTCCTATAGGGCTTCTCCAGGTATACTTTTCGGGGAGACACCAACCCCAGAAAAATCATTCCTCCAATTACAGTTTACACCCTAAGTTTTATAAAAGTCAGTAGGAGCAAACACGGGTGATCACAGGCATTTATGCAAAGAATAAGCTGATTTGAAGGTCAAGCCTCATATGCAGGAGACTAATGAGGAAGGTGAGACAATATGTTAGCTTAAGGGGTGCATTCTGACATGTGTCTGTCTACCTGAGGAAGGAGGCTCTAAGGTGCTCTCCCGGTCCCTTCCAGACCTCAACCCCCGCGGTGCTGCTGTACCTCTGCTCCCGATCCTGACCCCGCACAGTCCACTTTCCTCTTTTTCCTGGGCCCGATGGCCGCCAGTGCCGTGAGGTTAGCATCCCGCTGCCGCATCTGTGCCAGCTCCTGCTGCTGCATCTTTGTGGTGGAAAGGAAACAAGAACTATGGTTTCTCAGGTGTGTGTACTTACTGCAAAAGCAATATGCAGATACCAAAAGGCTTCCTGAAATCCTGTAAGTTGTAATTTCTTTGACTTTAAAAAAGAAAAAGATGCACTTACCATCCTCTATAACCACAGAAATTAAGGACATCAAAAAAATCAACAGATGAGTAGATGTTTAAATCAAGTGGTAAATTGCTTGCGTAGCAAGCACAAGACCCTCGGTTCAAATCCCGTACTACCATGAGGGAATCAATGAATGAATAATGTAATTGAAACTCGCCTTAAAAGACACAGAAGGGACCGGGAGTTTGGCCTAGTGGTTAAAGTGCTTGCCTAGCATGCATGAAGACCCGGGTTCGATTCCTCAGTACCACATATATAGAAAAAAGCCGGAAGTGGTACTGAGGCTCAAGTGGTAGAGCTCTAGCCTTGAGAAAGTCCAAGGACAGTGCTCAGGCCCTGAGCTCAAGCCCAGGACTGGCAAAAAAAAAAAAAAAAAGACACAGAAAACTAAACAAGTTTAAAGGAATTATTACATCTAAAAGCCAGACAAAAACAGGAAAAATACCTCTGGCTTGGTATTATCTGAATGTTACAACACTATAAATAACTACATAAACACCCCAATTCAGAAATTCCACGATTTTCTTAACCTTTCTCTTTTCTGCTGGCTATCTGGGATGAATACAAACTTGTGGCGAAAAGTTCAGGATTCAAAAGCTTATTACCTCTTTTGCCTTTTGCTTCAATCTTAATTGTTCTGGATCTTCTTGTCTAGATCGAGACTAGTTTTGAAAGGAGAAAAGGGAAACAAGTTATGACCTAAATATTAACCGCCAATAAACGTTAACAAATTCATTTTATAGTAGCATCTACGCCATATAACAGAGTATGTTTTATCCTTTTTAAATGCTTAAATCCAAAAGATAAAAATGTAGATTGTGGGCCGGGAGAGTGGCCTGGTGGTAGAGTGCCTGCCTAGCACGCGTGAAGCCCTGGATTCAATTCCTCGGTATCACATACACAGAAAAAGCCGCAAGTGGTGCTGAGGCTCAAGTGGTAGAGTGTTAGCCTGGAGAAAGCACAAGGACATGCTCAGGCCCTGAGTTCAAGCCGCTGTACTAGGGGGGAAAAAAATTAGTTTGTATGGCTAGGAATGTGCCTCAGTGGCATAGTGTTAATCTATCTAGCATGCATGCAGCCCTGGGTTCAATTCCCTGGTACCACAAAAAAAAGGGGCGGGGGGTTTTGAGGATGTAGAGTGTACATCATGAAAAAGTACCAATTTGGCATAATGTCTATGACACAATGTGACCTGACAAGGGAGTGAGGGGTTCCTGGGTTCAGGGACAGCTCCGGGTTAGCATGTGGTCATTACCAAAGCTTTTCAGGAAGCCAATCGGAGGGATGAAAGTCTGTTTCTGCTGAACTCTATCAGCCAGGTGTGCCACAGCTAGCTCTAGTGTTCTAGACTAGAGAGCCACACAGTCAGGCACAGACTGGCACTCTTTCACATAGGTAGACAGGAGCCAGGGAACTCAGGTGCAGGTGGAGAATGCCAGCGGAACAAGGCCTCCCTGTGGCTCCACTTACAATCCTCAGCATCCCCTTAATTCAAGGCCAGCCCAAGCAGGGCTCTGGCCAGCTGGCATAGGGTGCGTGTAGGAGAAGTGAAGAGGGTGTGCCCACAACCAGAACCCAGAGAGCCGCGCAGTCGCTTGCCTTGGCCGCCCGCATCAGGATCTCCCTCTCCTGCTCATCTTTTCTCTGCTTTTCGATCTGGTCAAGCTGCTCGAAAAATTTGAGCTGAGCGCGAACATCGCTTGCCTGCTCATATCTGTCATCATCCTGCAGGGGGATGGAGGGGAAGGAGTAAAAATACTGTCTGTCACAAGTCTGAGGATCCCGCAGGCAGAAGAGGACAGTGTGCAGAGCTCCTCCCACCCCTCAGTCCAGGTCCCACTCATCTCACCAGATCATTCCACAGACCTGCAAGCAGGGCAAAGGCTCACAAAGGGAACCCTGCAACCTCTTGGAAACGAATGCTGCCTGATAATTTTGATATCCTCTAAAGCCTCTCTAGTAACACAGACGTGTTTTCAAAGTACAGAATTTACTCTGCATGCTGCTCTGAAGGCGTGCATGGGACACCAGCCACAGGAGCAGCTGCCGCCATGCGCGGCTCCCAGCGCCCTCCACAATAGCACTGGTGCAACTCAAGAGGACCACCTATTCTGTCGTGAGACCTGCTCCATGAACAGACGACCACAGCCACACTGGCTTCTGCAGGTTCGGCTCATGGCCCAGGGAAGGGTCAAGTGCCACCGATGCTAGGAGCAGTATGGTTGAGAAAGAGTGGAAGATGGCATAATTTTCAAAGCTAACAGTTCCATCTTCCAAGGTAAAGCCCTTCAGAGCATACCCTCCTGTCCCAGCCCAGGTCTACAGAACACCTTGTGGCTGAGAGGACACAATGCTCAGGGCCCATACAGGGCCTGCCTGGTCTGCTTCTACAAAGGTGGCCTCCAGATAGCTCTAGTCAGAAAGTGACAACAGGAAGACTCTCTCCTCAGGAAAGAAGCCCCATTACCTTGTAAGAGAAGTTTTTTTGTTGAGCCGTTTCAGATATTTTTTCTACAAGATTCTGTAGCCTCTGTTGTGTGGCGTGGGACACATAACTTACTACATCTGGGTGCAATTCCGTTATGCCGTGCTTTTTACCTGTAGGCCAGACAGAAAAGAGCATTTCCAGCAATTTCCAGACTTCTTTGCTCCCACTTCACTCTTTCTCTCCAACAAATACTGCTTTGTACAGAACAGCCAGCAGGCTAGCAGGAAGAACAGCCATGGTCTCCATCAGCACCACAGAGCAGGCCAAGCAGGCTGGCAGGACAGCCACGGTCCAGCACTACCAGAGAACCATCACCACCCACCACAGACTTATGCACAGGGAGTCCACGGGAGGCCGGGGTGGCCCGCTTGTGGCCCCACACAGTGGGGCCGCCGGAGAACGACCTCGCGAGTCTGTCACGGAGCCCCCACCAGGCGACATGTGCACTGCCGTACCTATTTCCAGCATCCGCCTCTGCAGGGGCGCGGGCAGTAGGAAGGTGTCATCCTTACAGGACCGGGTCAGCGTCCCCACCAACTCAGAGTTTGTGGCCAGTATTCTTGCGCTTTCTTCCGACAGGTTTACTCCGGCCATAGAAGCCACATCGTTGATGTCATCATCATCCCTGAGAAGGAGAGAGAGGAGTTCGTCAGGAATAGTGTTGGGGTAGCTTTGATGCGGTAGAGCGGGCGGGTTACACGACTCTACCAGTGAGGTGTGCCACCTCTGGCACTGTCCACATCCTGACAACCAAAGACGGTATCTCGTGGCCTTGTGTGAAAATTAACCTGTTCTCTTTCAAGAAGGAGCTGTGTGAAATCAGAGCTGGACGTGAGTCCATAAATGGCTACGTGGCCTTGGCCACATCTGCACCGTGTCTAGGGAAAGGAAAATCAAGAGCACTGCTGCTGAGATGATGTCTGTCATAGCACCTGAAATCTAAAAGGTTTTTCCTTTGTTGCTGCTTTGGTTTTCTTTTCATCTTGTTTGTTCCTTTATCTGTCTTTTAGTGGGGCAAGAAGGGGTATAGAAGAGACAAAGAGGTACACACTAGACACTGTTGAAAATAAACTATATGGGCCAGGTATTTGGCCTAGTGGTAAAAGTGCTTGCCCAGCATGCACGAAGACCCGGGTTCGATACCTTGGTACCACATACATAGCAAAAAGCTGGAAGTGGTGCTGTGGCTCAAGTGGTAGAGTTCTAGCCTTGAGAAAGTTTGAAGGACAGTGCTCAGGCCCTGAGTTCAGTCCCCATGACTAGCAATACATACATACATACATACATACATACATACATACATACATACATACATACATAAAACAAACAAACTCTACAACTTGAGGGTGGGGACATGAGGGAAAAACTGGGAAACAGCTCAGGGAGGGGTGACCTTGTCCAGAAAGAATGTATTCTTGGCTGGGGCACTGGTGGCTCACTTCTGTAATCTTAGCTACTCAAGAGGCTGAGATCCAAGGATCAAGGTTCAAAGCCAGCCCGGACACAAAAGTCCATGAGACTATTATCTCCAATTAACCACCAGAAAACCGGAAGTGGCACTGTGGCTCAAAGTGGAAGAGCACTAGCCTTGAGCTGAAGAGTTCCAAGGATAGTGTCCAGGCCCAGAGTTCAAGCCCCACAACTAACCCCTACCCCAAAAAAAGAAATGTACTCTTTACCTGAAGTATAGAACTATAACGTCTCTGATACATCCATCACCTTTATAATATTATAAATAATCCCAGCCGGGAACGGTGGCTCACATCTGTAATCCTAGCTACTCAGGAGGCTGAGATCTGAGGATAGCAGTTCAAAGCCAGCCATGGCACTGAAGTCCAGGAGATTCTTATCTCCAATTAACCACTAGAAAACCAGAAGTGATGCTGTGGCTCCAGGGGCAGAGGTAAGTCCCTTAAGCTGAAAAGCTCAGGGATGGCGCCCAGGCCCAGAGTTCAAGCTCCAAGAACCTTCCCCCCCCGCCCCAAAAAAAACAAAATTCCTTTAGAAAGACTTATTTAAAACAATCACCAACTCTCAGAAGCAGGAAAAAAAAAAAAATCACAAAGAATTCTCCTTGAGCTGTGGCCCCAGAGGTACAGCACAAGCTAAAGGATCTGAATTCGAATACCAACCAGTACCACCAAGCAGGGGGTGGGGTGGAGAAACACCTCTAAGCCATCCAAGAGCACCCTGGTGACATGAGACCCCTCACTCATAGCCCAATGCCTGCCTAGGCTTTCTGAACCCTACAGAAAGGCCCTGCACGGTGACCCACTCACACAGGACCCACTGTCCCATGAAGGTCTCTCCCAGCAAGAGGGTCCATACACCAGCCACACACACACCCTACCCTCCACTGAAGAAGGACCCTCAGCCTTTCCTTGACCCTCTGCCCTTAGCCCTTGGCAGGTTGTGACAACTGCACAGCCTCATTCCCACTGGACCTGGGACAGGGCTCCACTCAAGCCACCCCCAACCCGTGATCCCGAGCCCACATCTTCCTCCTGCTGGATCCATGTCACTCAGTGGCTAATGTCTGCCTAATGCCTACCACCTTCCACTACTTCAAAGACCAACCTGGGCACAGGAGGGAGGCTGTGTTGGCCAACACATCTCTAACCTGTCCCTCGCTTCAATAGGACTCATCCCAGCCCTACACCTAGCCTCTTTCAGAGACATCTTCATCCTCGTGTTGGAAAAATGGCTTTTAGAAAACGAAATCTGAGCGTACCTCTGGAGAATGAGGCTTAGGGCTTTCACCTCTACCCTGACCTCACTCTCTGATTTTAATCCAAAGCCACTCTAATTCTGCTCTGTCCTCAACAGTAAGAGGACAAGACTTCTGATGCATACCTATACCTCCCCCGCTTGACCGCCCCTCAACATGACAGACTTTGCACTACAAAGGATGTTCTACTGAGGGTCTCCAAGTCTGCCCAGCCCTCCTGGTGGCTTTTGGGCTGAAGTATCTTAGAAGAGGAAGCTCATTCCACATGGAACGTCCTGCACTGTGCCCAGTGGGCCGTGCCCACAGCAAGGTCACTCTCAGGCTCTAGGAGATGCTGTGCTGGCAGTCCACCTGGAAGGACGTGAGGGTGAATCACCAGCTGTGTGGTGACGGTGCTCTGGGGAGTGACGAGCCTACGTCTGCTATGCTGTGGCAGTGGAGGGGAAAGACACCGCCCAGCCCACCCTTGCGTCTGAAGCAATCCTTCCCAGGTACACTCTTGGTGGAGAGCACAGAGCGCAGTCGCACTCTGGAAAACCCGAAGCCGGGTGAAGAGCAGCAGCCCTGCAGCATGCGCTGCTCGGTCCTTACCGAAACGAACCTCCCCCGGGCTCCTTGAGCTTGTTCTTCTGGGCAGCAGCGGCCTGTGCCGAGACCGCAGACAGGGCTTTGGTTCCAGGTAACACGGTGGGTTTCACCACAGGGACTGCAAGGCAAAACACGTGGAGACTAGAGGCTGCTCCAGGCCTACTACAGGCCAAAGGAGGAGCGTCACCCCTAACCACCAGCTACAACCACGTCTGCCAAAGCTTTAAACCAGGAAGCATTCACCATCCTGTATTTCCCCAGACATCCCCCAGTGTAGGAATACTTGCTGGCAGAGAAACGTACAGTGACTCAAGCAGAGTGATATACACCTGCAGGCTCAGCTACTTGGGGGGCCAGGCAGAAGAGTGCTCAAGGCCAGTTCAGGACCAGCCTGGGTACAATGCCACTGCCTCCTCCCGCCCATCGGGAAGGAAGCAGCAGGGGTACATTCACACATATAACTTCTAAAATCATACTGATGGGCTGATATTGCCATACGTACAGCCATTTACATATAGTTTAAAAAGTGAGTAGAGAGTGCTCCTACATACAACTTCCCACAATAATAAAATAACACAGATCATAAAAATAAGACAAGATGCCACCCCACTGCCAGGCCGCTCTGGGCCCAGCCCTATCTCAGGTAGCCAGCGCCGGGCCTCACCTGGCTGCAGCTGGTTCAGCTGGATCTGCTGAGGTGTGGTGAGCATGATCCGGTTGTGAGGCTGCCGCAATGCAACCATAGGCGTCTGGGTCAAGGTCACCTGCGGGGGCCGGATCAGGGCTCCAGGTTTGGGGGGCTGCTGGATCACCTGCGGCAGAGCCAGCAGAGCACATGAGCATTCTCCCTAAGGGCCAGAGTCTGGCCTCCACACCCCCACCCTGCAAAGATCTCCAGGGAAAACCTCTCTTCACTTCAGCCCTAAGACATGGGAGAAATCTGGCCCAATGAAAGCCCTAGGCCAAAGTTCCATATGGGGCTTCGACAGGATGGGGACAAGATGAGAGGAATGGTGTCACAGCACAGCCCAGCACAGCAAGCACACTGGGCCCAGGCCCATCTTGGAGGCAACAGTGCGTCGGTGTTGAGCTTAGGCCTCTTGAGGTACTACTCCCCTCTCCTCTTCTGTCAGAAGAGTGACAATGGTGCCTCAGTCTCAGGTCAAATGCTCAATTCCTCCTCTAATCTCTTCATAAAATGTCAGGTGACTTCTATAGGTGTGAAAGTGGATTTCCATGTCCTGCCCTGAACCTAGCCCCACTGCCCACCATGGTCACTCCCCAGTCACAGCTACAGCAGCTCCACTGCCCTGGGCTGAGGGCCTGACCTCCACTGTCCCCTCACCCCAGTCATACAGCGGTCTCCACGAGCTAGAGTACCACCAACTTCCTGTGTTCTGGACTACGTCCAGGAGGCAGGGCCAAGACAACCCCAGATCCAACACTGCCTTTCCACAGACCTCTGGGTGGGTGTTCAAGAGGAAGGTTTCTAACTGTTACAAAGCTGCCTCATGAGATGGGGTGTAGCTTAGTGTCAAGGTACTTGTCCAGCCTGTGTGAAGCCCTACAGAGGCCTTCATAGTGCCCTCTGCATCACACGAGATTCATAGGGCCAGAGCCTGTACTAGAATCATGAACAACCTCAGGCCTGGTGGATCTACCACTAAAAAGTGTGCCACACTTGAGTTCAAATTCCAGCATGACCAAAAAACAAAATGTACTGGGCTAGTGACACGTCACTGAAGTGGTGAAGTGCCTGCCTCCAAGCACACAGCACTGAGTTCAAATCTCAGCACTGCCAATAGTCGAAAAAAATGCATCCTATTTCCATCAATCCACTGGTCTGCTGGCTACACACAGACACACAAGCAAGCAGAGTTGGCAGAGTGAGTGTGTGTGGGTGTGTGCGTGTGTACACACACAACAGCAACTCTGCTAGGAGCTGGGCATGATAGTGTGCGTCTATCATTCTGTCACCTCGGAGGCTAAGGTGGAAGCAGTACCAGCTGGAAGCCAGCCTCGTTCCGAGAGCAAGACTGCCTCAAGTACAAAAGGAAAAAGGAACACCAGAGACCAGAACTTTACAACAGAAGACTAGAGGAAAATTAGCCCATTAGTTGGTAAGTCACAGATCCTCACACTGTTAAAGCAAAGGACATCGCAAGTCCTAGCCCTCTGGTCTCTGAGGGGTGCAGGAAAGCCCTACCTTTAAATGAGGACTTTAAGCCCTACCCTGCCCACTGCCATGTTCTCACTACCAACAAGCAGAATAAATGCAAGCTTTCCCCAACCAATTATCCAACTCCCTTGATGGGGCCTAGACTCCTACTGAAGGCCGTCACACAGCACAGCATTCCGTATTTTTAAGCCACATCTGAAAGAACAAAAATCTCTCGAGCTTCTTTAAGCACTACTGGCATGGAACCCAAGGCCTCACCAATGCTAGGCAAGTGCTCTACCACTGAGTTATACCACCCAACACCTGTGACTTTTTTTTCTTTTTGCCAGTCCTGGGGCTTGAACTCAGGGCCTGGGCACTGTCCTTGGACACTTTTTGCTCAAGGCTAGTGCTCTGCCTCTTGAGCCACAGAGCCACTTCTGGCTTTTTCTGAGCATGTGGTACGGAGCTTCATGCATGCTAGGCAAGCACTCTAGCACTAGGCCAAACTCCAGGCCCCACGTATGACATTTGACAAGTGCCTCCCTAGAAGGCTCTCTAAAAAGTGACATGTCTACAGGCTCACTTTCGTCTATGAGAAACCGATACGAAAACCTCAAGGCCTTGACCACTCACTATTACAGTGTCAATTATTAAAGACAGCAGCCATGCTTCTTCCCCTGAGAGGCCTTTGGCCTGCTCTGGAGAAGCCTCTGCGCCATGGCTGGTGGGGCCAGTGCCTGCTTGACAACGCCAACCTGTGTGGGTTGTGTGAGGCTGATGACAGGGGGCTGGAGGGCGCTGGTCACGGAGGCAGCCGTCTTCCCGGCTGTGCGCTGCACGGAGCTGCTCAGCACCACGGCTGTGAGTGCAGTGGTGGCCTGCGAGGCTGGTGGTGGCTGCTGCTGGCTCTGCTGGATAAAGGCCGCGGAGTCGGGAGTCAGCTGTCTCAAGGCGGGTAAGCTCCTCTGGGGACACACAGACATGTGGGTCAGAAATGTGCTAGTGGCTCACGGCTGTAGCCCTAGCTATTCAGGAGGCTGAGATCTGAGGATCAGGGTTTAAAAGCAGCCAGAGCAGTAGAGTCCAGGAGATTATCTCCAATTAACCACAAGCAAACCCTCAAAGTAGCAGGCTTTGAGCAAAAGAGCTCAGGGACACCACCCAGGTCCTGAGGTCAAGCCCCACTACCAACTCAAAAAAAATTTTTTTAATTTCAGGACCTCTTAGAAAACCTTTCAGAAAAAATATTTTCCAGCTGAGAATACCTTCTTGAAAACATCAGTGATACATACCTGCCACTAAAGCTCTCCCAGTGTCACCAAAAACTTTTCTTGTGAGAATTACAATTTTTCCAAGAGTTACAACTGTTTTAGTGAGTGTTTTTTAAGTCTTTATAAACACACTGTAATGATTATCTGAGATGTGATCCAACACCCCAAGAGGCCCACCCTCACATCCCATACCCCAGGGGAATAGCAACCCCTCAAATTCAGGACTGCCAGGCCTTTGCAGAAAAGCCCCTTCTCACAGAAAACCTGGTGTCCTAGACTAGACCCTGCCAGTGCACCATTCAATTACCTTCAGGAAAGGCACAAGGTAAGGTTGAGGTGAAGAATTAAGTTCTCGGTATAACCTGCTAGTAAAGTCTTCAGCTTCAATTTTTCCATCCTTAAAAATAAAATCCACATTGACATTCTTCAGTGAGTACAACTCCATGCACACTCCTAACTCTGCTGCACTCATCCGGCTGCCCTGAGAGCAGTCAGGACAGGTCAGCAGGCTTGACTCTGGGATAGGACTGCCTAGCCACTGGAGTCCAGCCTTCAGCTGGCCAGGTTACCTGTCCACACCTCCACCCTCTGCAAGCTTCTTCCATACTGCCTGGTGCCACGTAGGGCTCAGAGGGAAGGAAGCTCCTTAACACCAGGCACCACACTACAAGATGCAGGCAACTCAGAGTAAGTTCACTGTCACCCTCAGCACTGGGACACAGGAAAAAGGGCAGCATAGGCCCAGTCTGAGCAGCTGTCATGAGAGGCCAGAATCTGCACTCACATGTGCACAGCAACCTGAGGGGGGAAACTTGAGCACCTATAAGCAATTCTGCTCTAGAAACCTAAAGAAGTCTGACATAACGACTGGAAAGTCGAGCAAGACAGGCAGTACTTTTAACTGGACTGGCCCTGAGCCGTAGGCAGAGGCTAGCCACACTGCTCTGCAGAAGGGCTGAGACACTGGGTATTGCAGACCACGGCAGCATCTGCCCAGAGACAGACCACGAGGCAGGAGTGAGAAGAGGAAAGGGCTGTGCAGGAGCAGAAATCTGGGGCTTAGAACTTGTGGGTTAAAGGAAGAGATGGACACCTGCCACTTCAGTTGTGTGAGGAAGGTCACCCATGCCTCAGGGGCTCTGAAGTGAGCAACACATGGCTGGAAAGATTACAGACTCCTGGTCTGCACCTATAATCGTAGCTACTTGAGAGGGATTAGGAGGGTCTTGGTCCAAGGCTGACCTCCACTAAGAAGACCCAAAATTGAAAACTAAACAAAAAGGGTTGGGGCATGGCTGGCTCACACCAGTAATTCTAGCTACTCAAGCAAGATCAATTCAAAGCCAGCCAGGGAAAGAAAATCTGGGAGTCTCTTATCTCCAAAAGAATACTCAAGAAAAGTCAGAAGTGGTACTATGGTAAAAGCAAGTGGTAAAGTGTCAGCCTTGAGCAGAAAAGCTCAGGGACCACTAGGTTCAAATCCCTAACCACTCCCTGGCACACACCCTCCCACCCCCCATCCAGTCCCAAAGGAACAGGAGGTAATACTGGGGAAGGGAAGGGAAAACATCCACATCACTTCATGTGTTTTAAGTGTCCTGTGACACACAGGAAACAGCAAACTGCTGCTGGAAAGAAGGCTCCCTAGCATCACTTTTGATGCTGGAAAGCTCTCCTGTACATGCAGCATATATGAAGCAGGAAACTATTGGGGCACTGGCCCTCCAAACAGGCGACATCAAGTCCTCCGAATACCCAGGCCTCAGGAAGGTGGGTCCTGAAGGGGGCTGCACCCAACAGATGAGCACACCTCTCCTTCTACCAAGGGCCTCCACGGGGCCTGCAGTCAGGCCTCCAACAGTGAAGGAAGGGAATTTCGGTCAGTTTCTTACCAGTAAATTTTGCACTAGTTCTTTCACATTAGCTGCTGTCTCTGTAGACTGTTTACCAGATGAGGCCAGTTTTATTAACGTAGACAGAAAATTTTTACATTTCTTCACGTTTTCCATAGTTTCCTAGATTAAAAAAAATGTTTTAAAGATACAAGTAAAAAAGTTATGAAAGATATTTACCCTTGTTTCTAGTTGACAAGTGAATGAAATGTCCTTCAGGGAAACATGCCACCTCTCCCACAGGCTGCTCAAGGGGCAGGAGCCACCTCAGCAGAGTGCCCCTTAGTGTCTGTACCCCTCAGCCCAGGAATGGCCCGGGGTATGAAAAGATGAATCCACAAAGATGCCGTCTGTATACTGAGGGCCACAAAAGGAAACTGACACCTAACTAAAGCAACAAAATCATGACCGAGAATCTAGAAATGGTAGGAAATACTTAGCAGAGAAATGTGAAGAGCCATGACCTTGCTTTGCCTGAAGACTTATTAGGTCAAAGGAAAACAGCCTGTGAACGCCGGTTTTCCAACAAGGTGTGAGGCCTCAGAGAGAGAGCACAACCAGGGCTGTTCCCGTTGAGCACACAGGGCCCTGCTCTCAGACACTACTTCATGGAAGTGGGACGAGGGACCCAGAAGCCCAAACGCTCCTCAGAGGCTGAATGAGACTCCTGAGCTCCAGGCTGTGCTCATCTGGGACAGAAGATGGCCTTGTAATTCCTCAGAGCTGTTTTCTGACTAGTGAGCAACAGACCTGGCTGTCCCCCGGGTGCTGAGAGAAATGGCTCTTACCGTGGCAGCTGTGGAGGTGGTGGCGGGCCCTGGGACCGTGCGCTGAGGTGTTCCTGTTTGAACAGCTGTTGCTGTCCCAAGAGAGGCTGTCTGGGCAGAGCCACCCAGAACTAGCTGAGGCTACAAGAAAATAAAACGGGAGATGAATGTATTTCAGGCCTCCTTAAAGTACAAAGAAAACATTTCCTATAGGGGCAAAGAAGCCCAAAGAGCTACAGCTCCAGCCAGGCCCAGGGCAGCAAGCTGGGCGAGTAGTAACAGAACAGCATCTCGGAACCACTCAAGGCAACCAACTCATATCACAACAGACCTGCACTCTGCGGACCCCTGTACTAAAGAAGCACTGCTGATCCTGTCATTAAAAACTCATAGGAGCTCGACACTGGTGGCTCATGCCTATAATCCTAGCTACTCTGAAGAAAGTCCCTGAGACTCTTCTAATTAACCACCAGAAAATTGAAAGTGGAGCTGTAACCCAAAGTGGTAGAGTGCCAGCCTTGAGCAAAAAAACTTAAGAACAATACCCAGACCCTAAGTTCAAGCTCCATGACTGACAAAAGATTACCCCCGCCCCGCCGCCGCCAAAAAAAACCCTAGCCAGGCAAGGCGGCCAGCTACTGTAATCCTAGCTACTCAGGAGGCTGAGATCTGAGGATCGAGGTTCAAAGCCAGCCTGGGCACTAAAGTCCATGAGACTCATCTCCAATGAACCACCAGAAAACCCGGAAGTGGCCCTGTAAGCCAACTACACATGTATAAATTATCTCAAAAACCGAAACTCCCATCTCTGAGAAATTAAAGCAGACTTGCTACCCTGAAAACTCTTCAACGTTGTTCATACACAATAACGGGGACTGAGATATTCAGTGGCACTTGTTGGGCCACACAAGATAAAGACAGAGTCCTCTCAGCCCCCACCTCCCACTCCACCAATCCCAGCTTCTCTCACTCTCCCAGAAGAACAGGTGTGGAAAAGCAACCTGTCATCCCAGCTACTCAGGAGGCTGAGATCTGAGGGTCAAGGTTCAAAGCCAGCCCAGACAAGAAAATCCTTGCGATTCTTATCTCCAACTAACCACCAGAAAAACAGAGGTGGTAATGTAGCTCAGTGCCAGCGCTAACATTAAGCTGAAGAGCTCAAGGACAGAGCCCAGGCCCAGAGCTTAAGTCCCACAACTGACACACATTAAAAAGCCAACAACAACAACAAAAATCACTAATTATGACCTGCCAGACTTCACAGAAATGAAGCAATTCAAACCGCTGTCCCTCAAATTCCAACCACTTAAGAGTTGACATGAATAATCATGATGCAAATATTTGTACTTTTTTTTTAACTCAGTCAGTTCTCTAGCCAATGTTTTAGCCACTGCCTTTTCCAACTTCTGAAGGTAGAGGGCAATGTGATCCAGAGCAAGACCAGCCCAAGTTCTCTGCCAAACCAGTCCTCGGAGCGCTCCAAGGACTAATGCAAGGGAATCTCATTCTACCACACGACCGATCAACTTCAGGCATCTGTGACGAGCAGTTAGAGGAAGTGGTGCGCTCCTCCAAAAGGCCGTTTACTCTGCTACTTGTAACAGCAAGCATTATCCTCATCACTCGAGACCAACAAATCAAACCCAAGTGAGGAAAATATGGAATACACTAAGGGCTGGCTCAGGAGCAGGGCAAAGGTGGCTGTGACTCAGACCCTGCTCACTTTTGTAGGTAGTTCCTTTCACCTCAAATTAATCCTCAGTTGGCTACTATGGACTCTATGATGAATTATTTTACATAGTGTAACGAAGTACCTACCTATTTCAGTACAAATGTTTCTACTAAATCCATGTGTGAACTTGTCTAGGAGCATCACTACCTCTCAGAAAATGGCCAAATCTGATGTACTGATTTGATGCATTAATCAGATGTATACAGGGGGCAGAGTTCTCTCCAAGAGCCCCTGGCAAGCACAGATCTCACTGGCTCTCGCCTACCTGGGATGAAATGGCATCCCTGCAGCTGACAAGGATGTAAAGTCATGTTCAGACAGGAGAGAGCCCAAGTGCAGGGCAGCCGGTGGAGGGCCCGGTCCACGACCTGGTCTCGGGTTCCCACCCCAGCACTGTGGAGGGGACCACAGGTGAGCAGGCACTGCACACGGGACCAATACAGCAGGTACCTTCCCAACACAAAACCAGGAAAAGGTGTGCTTCCCGCTGTGCTTCCCACTGCTCCCACAAGCACCCCAGGCCAGGTGTCTCCCCTAATCATGTGCATCTTCCTAACCAATCCGATGTGTCTCCTCTAACTAGGTATACCTTCCCAAACTCCTTTGTACAACTATTTAAAATAAAAATTAGGCCAGGTAAGATGGCTCACGCCTGTAATCATAGCTATTCAGGAGGCTGAGATCTGAGCATCAAGGTTCAAAGCCAACCCGGGCACACAGGACCTGAGACTCTTATCGCCAATTAACCTCTAGAAAATGGGAAGTGGGGCTTGGCTCAAGGGTAGGACGGTAGCCTTGAGCTGAAGAGCTCAGGGACAGCACCCAGGCCCAGGGTTAAGGTGGTGGCCTTGAGCTATAGAGCTCAGAGACAGCGCCCAGGCCGAGTTCAAGCCATATGACCCACAAAAAAAGAAAGAAAAAAGCAGCCTATTAGGAATTATTTCCAGAGCCATACTGTCATGACGTGCCTAGGAAGTCTACAGTGAGGAGAAAAAACAACTTTCTTTATGAAGAGCCATTCTCCTGAAACAACATGGCATCTCATGTAACAACTATCAACAGAAAATCCATTCATCCATCCCTGGGCCCCTCCACTGATGGTGTGGCCTCTTACCTGAACCCCCGGGGAGCGTTGTTGCAGGGTTGTAGTGGGCTGTACCGTTGTCTGAGCCTGAGACACTTGCTTAATTATGGTAGTTGGGGTCACCTGCCGTGCAATAATAGGTGTCCCAGGAGCCTAAGAAATAAATTAGGATTAGGATTAATCATCTAAAATGAGCTGCAATAACCCACCATATCCAAAAATGAATCCTTACATGTGTGACTAGTACTTTCAAGTAAGCCCATAGGTTACAGTGCTTCAGGAAGCTAGCTAAGTGTTCTTATCCAAGTGAAAACATATGACCAACGTCCTTTCACAGAGCATCCTAAAAATATCATTAGACTTCTTCCACAACATGTATAATCTTTTTTTTTTTTGGGGGGGGGAGGGCAGGGTAGTGCCAGGACTTGAATTCAAGGCCTTATGCTTGCTAGGTAGGCACTCTACCAGTGAGCCGTACCCTCAGTCCCCTACATTTTAAAGCAAGTGGATGTGGGCAAAATTAGCCAGTACACAAGGGTCTGCAGACTGTGGAGGGGTGGAAGGTGCCAACTGGACACCCGAGTCCTCCGTCAATGGAAAGCAAGTTGTGCGAAGAGACTGAAGATGGTAACCCACCTCAAACACCTCCCACAGGCTTCTTACTGGCCAGGGACTGAGGGCAGGAGGCACCAGGACCTCCACACACTGGAGGTGCTGGTCCATGCTATTGGAAAGGGGTGTGTCTGCCTCCAGCACACACATACCCATGCATGGGTCAGAGGCAGGACTGGGAGAGGGGGAGGGCTTGACCTCAGGAACCCTCCTCCTTCCTGACTTCTTTGTGGCCCACCTAGAGGCAACCTCAGAACAGCACCCGCCTGGTGGAAGCCCAGCCGCCTGTGGTGCTGGACAGGGAACCGACGGCCCTCAGCATCCAAGGCCTCCCTATGAGTCAGCATGGGGGACAGGATAGCCGCCTGACAAAAGGCGACACTCACATGGTTTTCGCTCTGCTCAATGATCTCAGTGTCTCAAATGTTGACAGTCCATGGGCACTAGAGTGAACTGCATGGTTTAGAGGGGGAAACTGCAGCATAGAAGGGGATACCCTAAGAGGCAAAGGCCAGGTTTCAACTGGAACAGCTGGCCGCTCAGCCAGAGGTTCAACTGGCTACGAACATTCACTCCTCCAAAAGGTATGGTCCCGGCCAGGAGACAGACAGAGACCAGCCCTGTCCCAGGCTCTGGCTGCTGGTGGCCTGGAGGAAGACTTCACGACACACACCCTCCAGTGGCATGTGTGTGCGCTCACCTGTACGGTGGATATCTGGACAGGAGGGGCACTTGTGGGAGTGGCCGGGCGCGGAGCCATGGTGCTCTGAGGCTGGGCCTGGGCCTGCATCTGGGCCAGGGCCTGTTGAGGGATCATGAGCAGCTGCCCATTCTCACTCCGCACGAGGACCATTCCTGGGGACAAAGAAGACCTAAGGTCAGGAAACGTTCCCACTCAGGGAAGGGGCCAGCCTGGAGCACTGCTGATCTGCAAGAGCACACAGCCTTGCTGGGGAAACAGGGTCACTGGATCAACCCTGCAAGGGCTGTCAAAGAGCCAGCAATTCTCCAGTCACAGAGCTTCCACTCACACAAATCAGGCAGCAAAACCAGGCTTCCGCCGGCCTACTGCCCACCCCACAAGCCACCCACTTTATGCACTGGAAACCTGTGCAAGCATGCAGCCACAGACATTCATGACCCCACCTCCTACCCCCCCCCCCCGCCATCCTAGCCACCAGCAGGTGTCCCCCGCATCCAGCACCTGTTACTGCTGCTAGCCTGCACCCCCACCATGCCATCTGTCTGTTGGAAGCAGTCAAGAATGCCTGCAGCACCATGGCCCCGCCCCTGCCTCTGCCTCTGCCTCAAGAACACAACCACCTCTATGGCATACACAACAGCTTCCCCAGCCTAGGCCCCGGGATGTCCACACCCAAATGAAGACCACAGGGGTAGCTGCTGCTCACAGGAGCATCCTTGGGTGAGGTGCAGGGCAGCACTGTCCTACAGGTGGCCAGGGTGCTCACAACCCAGAGGCATGATGGGCAGCAAATGAGACTGACAGAATCTCTTACTCCTTCCAGGTTCGTAAACAAAATCCTTTGTTGTTGCTGCTCCAGTACTGAAGTTTGAACTCAAAGCCTTTCCCTCTGCTCTTTTGGCTTTGTTTTCCCAAAACAGAGTCTTGCATTTCATACAGAAAACTTGGACATAATCCTGTGTAGACATAGCTGGAGTGACAGGTGAGCTCCACTGGGTACAGACTGCTTCCTCCTGGTTGAGATGGGGGGTCTCCCCAACTTTTTTTTGGTAGGTCATGGGGCTTGAATTCAAGGCCTGGATGCTGTCCTAAGCACTCTTTGCTCAAGGCTAGAACTCTACCAATTAAAGTCACAGTTCCACTTCTGGTTTTCTGTGTTTAATTGGAGATACGTGTCTCATGACTTTCCTGCCCAGGCTGGCTTTGATCTGTGATCCTGAGATCTCAGCCTCCTTAGTAGCTAGGGTTATATGTGTGAGCCACCAGCACCTCTCACCTTTTGCTTCGTCTGTTTTTAAACTGCAATCATCTCATCCTGGCCCCTTAAATTAAGTACCTAGAATTACAGGTATGAGCCACTATTCCCATCCCGGAGCTAAACCTTAGGAAAGCACATCTTACCACTAAGGTTTGGTGCTTACTTTAGCTTTAAAGACCAACGACCAATTATATCACAAATGCTATTAGAAATAGTGACACAAATATTGATAGTGACACACGAGGACAGGTGGGGTAGGGACAGGTGGATGATGGAAGGGGTGACATCAATCAAGATGTATTGTACTCAAGGGGCCAGGAGTTTGGCCTAGTGGTAGAGTGCTTGCCTAGCATGCAGGAAGACCCGGGTTCAATTCCTCGGCAATACATACGTAGAAAAGGCTGGAAGTGCCGGGAGAGGTGGCTCACCCTATAATCCTAGCTACTCAGGAGGCTGAGATCTGAGAATCACAGTTCAAAGCCAGCCTGGGCACTAAAGTCCCCGAGACTCTTATCTCTAATTAACCTCTAGAAAACAGGAAGTGGGGCTTGGCTCAAGGGTAGGGAGGCAGCCTTGAGCTGAAGAGCTCAGGGACAGTGCCCAGACCTAGTTCAAGCCCCATGACCCACCAAAAAAAGGAAGGAAGGAAGGAAGGAAGGAAGGAAGGAAGGAAGGAAGGAAGGAAGGAAGGAAGGAAGGAAGGAAGGAAGGAAAAAGATAAGGCTGGAAGTGGTGCTGTGGCTCAAGTGGCAGAGTTCTAGCCTTGAGAAAGCCCAAGGACAGTGCTTACTCAGGCCCTGAGTTCAAGCCCATAACTGACAAAAAAAAAAGTATTGTAATCAGAAGTTGATATATTGAAGTGAAGCCCTGTTTTACCCACTGGTGAAGGGAGAGAAGGAGAGAGGGAGAGAACTAAGCTTTCATTTCCCAGGACAGATCCCCGCTGAAACAATGTAAGAGCTACAGACATCCTCAGTGGATTGTCTAGTCCTGCCATATGGCTCAGATGGAAAACAAAACAGCCCAGAGGAGGACAGCCACCTGCAAGCCTCCACCCCCTCGCCTTGCCCCACGCCATCCTCCAGGCAAAGTGGCAATGGCAGGCCCAAATCTTAGTCTTCATGCCAAGCAGACCCTGGACTTTCCCTGGGAGAATGGGAGTTAAAGCCATCAACCACAGTTCTAGAAAAGATGTCTGATGCTATTGAGCTCTGAGATCTCTCAAAAGCAATCACACTATCTAAAATCAAAACAAAACAAAACCCACTGGGGCCAGGAGCATGGCCTAACTGCTTACCTACCATGCATGAAGCCCTGGCTTCAATTCCTTGGTACCACATACCCAGAAAAGGCTGGAAGTGGTGCTGTAGCTCAAGTGGACAGCACTCAGTCTCTGAGTTCAAGCCCCACGACCAACCAACCAAATAAATAAATAAAAATAACTCACTCCACAGCTGATATTCTAAGGAAACTGGCTACATCCCCCTATAAATGAACCCGTTTGCTTCAAACAAAGCGTGTCTATAGGTGCTACCTTTGTGTTTCCATGGCTACAGTATAGATACAGTATACAACCCTTTCTCACTGCAGCTGAGTAGACAAGAGCCATTGAAAGCTACAGCCACAGGATTACTCGCAGGAGAGGAATGGCAGCAAAGCAGCCTGAAATACAGACCGCTGAAGATAGAAGTTCATGAAAAGTAAACTGCTGGTCTGAAAGAAGCCCACTGGCCAGGAGGTGGCCCGCCATCTGCGTGTGCACTAGCCACAGGAACTGTTGGGGAAACGTGCCAAGCAAAACCACCAGCCAGATGAGGTCCACATTTTGACACCACAAGTACCAGAGGTGCCAGAGGAGAGAGCCACTGGGCATCAGCGGAATCCTCAACCTTGTCCCTCCCACTGCCAATCTACACAAGGGCTCTACACCCATGGAAGAAGGGGCTCTAGTCAGCCAGAAAAAGTCACACTCCATCAGTGCCCGCAGCCTTCACTAGCTACCTCCAGGCTCTGAGGGCGAGGCATGTCTGGAAAGGCAGTGAGCAGTGAAGTCAGCAGTCCTGCTCAGCCAGTGCGCAGAGAATCTTGCATCTAGCAGAGGCTTGCTTTCTAATCACCGTAGGCTCTTCCTCATAAAGAACTGCTTCTTTGTGGAAAATCACACATACACAGCAGCAGGCATAAGGAAGATGAAAGCCTCCTGGCAGAGCCCTTACTATCCTGTTGATGTGCCCAGACACCCAGGTCCCAGTGACAGGAAACAAAATAGGTGATTCTCCTGGCACAACACTCCACTGTCTCCTTGCATGGCTTATAAGCATTTCCAGGTCACCCAAGCACTGATGGCTCACGCCTGTAATCCTAGCTACCAGGGAGCCTGCTATCTAAAGACTGCAGTTAGAAGCCAGCCCAGGCAGGGAAAGTCCACTGACCACCAAAAAGCTGGAACTAGAGCTGTGGCTCAAGTACTGGAGCACTAGCCTTGAGCAAAAAGCTCAAGAACAGTGGAGTGGGAGAGGGAGAGAGAGGAGAAGGGAAGAAAGGGAAAGAAGAAAGCCTACCCTCCATGGAAAACTGGAATTTCAGAAACTCTGCATTCTGCACCTTATGACTTTTCTGATGCCTTTCATCAACACCAACTACAACTCTAGACCAAAAAAAATCAAGTACGTGAAGCTGAAGTACAAGCCAAGAGAGCGTTTCCAGTATGGGAAGCGCCTCTTCTTGAGAACAGGCTCTCGGGAAGCACCTATATGTCACTAACCAGTAAGCAACCCTGGACAGGGTGGGGGTCCCCATGACTGTTCTACAAGGAATCTCTGTCATCTGTTTCTAGCTCTTCAGGGCACTGCAAAGGCAAGCAAGCAGCAGCCCTCAGGAAAGAGCAGTGACCAGTGGAAGGCAACAGGGCAGAGACTAGACTATCTCTTTGCCTATGCAGGGGTCCTAGATTTGTGTCCTCTGTCAACAAAACTATTGCTCAGATTCCACTGCGTCTATAAAGACAAGGCACAACAGTAAATCCTGAGTAATTAAAGCAGTGCTGAGGGACACTCCCAAACTCCTAGGTCTGACACAAAGCTGTGAACACAGGAGAGGCAAGCCATGAAGGGCCCGCCTGAAATGCCCGGTTGCTTCCCTGCCACAGCCACAGATGCTCCCAGCTTCTCAGGAGCCCCTGTGGCAAGCATAGACAGAGAGGCCATCGTGTTGCTGACGCACATCAACCTGGTCCCCCCTGGACGTGCTCTGGTTAGTGCTAACAAGAGATGACTCAACCATACCTTGCATTCCCTTTACTCTCGTGGGCTGTGTACAAACTTCTTCCCTTTAAGTTACAAACAGGAGTGTCTAACCCTGTGAAAAGCTGGAAGGGCCAGGCAAATAGTAGATGGGCTCTCCCTGGCAGCTACATACCAGACTCTACTCAGAAGCTGTACAAAACATAGATGCAGTTCCAGAAGGGTTGAGGGACTGGCTCATCCCTGGGCACCTTAGCCCAGGGTCTCACTCCTTTCAGGGCAGCTGAGTCCAGGACCCTGGATGGACCTCTCCTGCCCCTGCCCCTGTCCGCCCACTCTTCCTCCAGATATTTTGCCTAGCTCTGGCTTCCAGCTCACAGCTCTCCTTCCTATCACCAACACTGGGTCTGTCCTGAGTTTCCTATTAACTACCACACTCCTCACTTCCAGAGTAATGTGGGCTACAGCCTCACGTCTCCTGCTCTTGGACCTAGAATCAATAAAGAACATGTAGCCAGGCATTGATGGCTCACACCTAAAATCCTAGCTATTCAAGAGGCTGAGATCTGAGGGTTCAAAGACAACCTGGGCAGAAAAGAATTTCATCTCCAATTAACCACCAAAAAATAGGAAGTGGCGCTGTGGCTCAAAGTGGCAGAGTGCTAGCCTTGAACAAAAGAGCTCAGGGACTGTGCCCAGGCCCTGAGTTCAATCCCTCCACAACCACACAAAATGCTAACAAAAACAATAACAACAAGCAGACTGAGAAAAAATGCTTTAAAGTTCCTATTCATAATAGTCTCAAAAACAGCAAAAAAAAAAAACCCTGAATATTAATTTATCTGAAGAAGTGAAAGATTCTGACAATGAAAACTAACCCTGATGACAGAACCTCGGGAGTCAGAACATCCCATGCTTATGGCCTGGCAGAATAGTGTGAAGGTAGACAAACACAAAAAAAAACAATCAATGGGATCAATACAATATCTACCCAAGTCCCACCACTGTTCTTCACAAAAATATAAAAATAAAACCCAAAAATGCAAATGGAAGCATACAAGATTTTAAACAGCAAAAGCAATCCTAAATTTTAAAAAAGCTGGACATGTTAGCTAAACCTGTCATCTTAGCTACTCAGGAGGCTGAGATCTGAGGATTCCAGTTCAAAGCCAGCCCAGGCACTAAAGACAGTGAGTCTCTTATCTCCAATTAACCACTAGAAAACAGGAAGTGGGGCTGTGGCTCAAGGGGTAAGGCAGTAGCCTTGAGCTGAAAAGCTCAGGGACAGTACCTAGGCCCAGAGTTCACGCCCCACGACAAAAAAAAAAGAAAAAGAAAAAGCACCCACAATATCAGACTTCAAATTATATTATAGAGCCACAGTTAATGAAAACAGCATGGTATGGCTGGGAATGTGGCTAAGTGGTAGGGTGCTTGCCTAACATGCATGAAAGCCCTGGGTTCAATTCCTCACTACCACCTACATACAAAGAAAAGGCTGGAAGTGGCACTGTGACTCAAGTGGTAGAGCACTAACTAGCCTTGAGCAAAAGAAGCTCAGGGACAGTGCCCAGGCCCTGAGTTTGAGCCTCAGAACAGGAGGGAGGGGTGGGGGGAAAGGGGAAGAAGAGGAGGGAGGGGAAGGGGGAGAAGGAAGAGACTGAAATCTTAAGTGTGATTTTGATTTACGTTTCTTTTATGACTAAGGACATGAAACATTTCTTCTTTTATCAGTTAACCATTCTACTTTTTTTTTTCTGGAGCCATAGCTCCAGAGGTAGTGATTAACTGAAGATAAGAGTCTCACGGACTTTAATGCCTTGAATGGCTTTGAACTACAATCCTCAGATCTCAGCCTCCTGAATAGCTAGGATTACAGACATGAGCCACCTTGCCAGGCTTAACCATTCTGTCTCTGAGAACTGCCTGTTCAGTTAGATTCCTCATTGTTAATTGGATTATGTTCTTTTCTGGGGGGGGGGGGGGGAGTCATGGGGCTTGAACTCTGGGCCTGGATGCTGTCCCTGAGTTCTTCAGCTCAATGCTACTGCCCTACTCTTGTTGAGCCACACTTTCACTTTCTGTTTTCTAGTGATTAATTGGAGATAAGAGTCTCATGGTCTTTGGTACCCAGGCTGGCTTTGAACTGTGATCCTCATGTCTCAGCCTCCAGAGTGGCTAGGATTACAGGCGTGAGCCACCACATCCAGCTTTGCTGTTTAATTTTTATTCATTGTGTATTCTGAATATTAATGCTTTATCCATTGAATAGATGGCAAATTCTATTCATTAGCTGTCTCTTGGTTTGGTAATTGTTTTGCTATACAGAAATCTTTTAATTTGATATAAGTCTAATATGTTAATTCCTATTCTTGTTTTCTGAGCAATTGGTATCTTTTTCAGAAAATAATTATCCCTGCCAAGATGGATACTGGCAGCTAGCACCTGTAATCCTAGCTACTCAGGAGGCCAAGATCTAAGGATTGCAGTTCAAAGCCAGCCCAGGAAAGAAATGCTTACCACCAATTAACCACCAGAAAATTGGAAGTGGGGGTGTGGCTCAAAGTGACAGAGTGCTAGCAGTCAAGTTCAGGAGTCGTGTCCAGGCAAGCAACATGACCAATTAAAAAATACATTACTGGGGCCGGGAGTCTGGCCTAGTGCTAGAGTGCTTGCCTAGCATGCACCAAGACCCGGGCTCGATTCCTCGGTACCACATATACATAGAAAAGGCCAGAAGTGGTGCTGAGGCTCAAGTGGTAGAGCTCTAGCCTTGAGAAAGCCCAAGACAGTGCTCAGGCCCTGAGCTCAAGCCTAGGACTGGCAAATATATATATATATATATATATATATATATATATATATATATATATATATATATTCACACACACACATTATTTTTGTTATTATTAATTCCTGCCAAATACCTCCAGTTTTCCTTATGTTCTTCCGGTAGGACAATTCAAGTTTCAGGTCTTATTTGGGTTCTCTGATTTATTTACAATTGATTTGTATACAGAGTAAGAGACAGAGGTCCATTTTTAGTTTAGTTTGTTTGTTGTTTCATTTTATTTTGTGTGTTGTTCCTGGGGCACTGACCCTGAGCTTTTCTTTCTCAAGGTTATTGTTCTGCCACTGAAGCCAAAGCTCTACTTTCAGCTTTTTGGTGATTAATTGTAGATTAAATCTTCTGCATTTTCCTGCTGAAGATGGCTTTGAACTACAGCCTCTAGAATAGCTGGGATTACAGGTGTGAGCCATCAGCACTAGACTTGGGGGGGGGGGGGTGGAGAGAGTTGTAGGGCTTGAAGTGAAGGCCTGGGCGCTGTCCCTGAGCTTCTTGTCCTCAAGGCCAGTGCTCTACCACTTGAGCCACATAACCACTTCCAGCTTTTTCTGAGTAGTTTACTGGAGACAAGAGTCTCGTAGACTTTCCTGTCCTGGCTGGCTTCAAACAGTGATCCTCAAATCTCAAACTCCTAAATTAAGATTACAATCATGAACCATCAGAGCCATCAGAGCCTGGCCAGAGTAACAATTTTAAAAAACAGAATTTCGCTCAAAAACTTAATGAAGCTGCCAATAATCTTAATGGTCATAATTGTCTTCTTTTTTTAACAATTCTAGCTACTCCAGAGACAAAGACTGGAAGACTATAGGAAGATCTCATTTTGAGGCCAGCCCTGGAAAAAAAATGACACCCCAACTAAAGCAATAAAACATTAGGCGTAGTGTTGCACAGCAGTCATTTCAGCTACACAGGAAGTATAACCAGGAGGATCAAAGCCCAGGCCAATAAAGGCATAAACTGAAGACCCCACCAGAAAAAAATGACTAAAAGCAAATACCTGCCTAACAATCAGAAACCTCTGAGTACAAACGCCAATAGTGCCAAAAAACAAGGAATAAAAAAATGTATATATTCTGGCCAAAAACGTACCAGGTGATTCACAAAAGCAATTCAAAAGGCCAAATTGCAATGGTGGTCAAACTCCATAGTAAGGAAAGAAAATGAAAATCAGATGACAATTTTTAGCTATCAGGCTAGAGAACCTAATTAATTTCTATTACCCATCAATCACTGGCAGTGGAGTGGTTACAGGGTATATATGGATTTGCCTAGGCCAGTCTAGAAAGTAATCCTTTTACCTACTGCCTCCCACTTAGATGGCCCAGCTGTCTGGTGAACGTAGGGTCACATGGCCAATTCTGATGTGAACGTAGGGTCACATGGCCAATTCTGATGGCCAATTTCTGTCTTCTAGAACCGCTGGGATTACAGGCATGTACCTCATCATGAAAACGGTTTGGACAGTGCTATGCCAAGTATGCTATGCTATGTACACTGCCAAGGAAACAGAGTCCACTGTCAGAGGAAATACATCCTGAAGATCATGCTGAAAACCACAGCTCTGTGGAACTCGGCTACCTGGCAACTCCACTAACGAGGACATGGCCAGGACAGACACAGCATTCAACCAAGTTCCCTGAGTAGTGACACTTACTGACACTCTCCAGACTCTGACACCAAATGCCAGAAACATGCATGGGTGTGGCATTCCCTCCCAGTGCCACCTCTGTACCCACCAATGCTGCTGCCAATAAATGCCATGGATCACAAGTCTCGGACAATGCTAGGGGAAAAACGTGGCTCTGCTTCCAGGGCCCTGCATCTGGCCTTGCCTGAGGACCACAAGCAGGAAGGGTAAGTCTTGGCTGATAGGAATGAAAAGGCCAAAGGCACCCTGAAAAGGCAGCTTGGGACAAAGGGGCCTTGAGAGGAACAACCCCCCACCTCCCCCACTAAGTCAACTAAGCCAAAGCCTCAGCTCCAGTGATGGCCTGAGTGTCCTCCAGGGGCATGAAGACAGACAGCAGCAGGAAGGTCAGATTCAGCGAAGAGCAGGGGAGTTGAAGAACACAGCACCCATGGAGGGCACTGTTGACAGGAAGGTACTCAATGAAATTCTTTTTTTTTTTTTTTGGGGGGGGGGGGTCATAGGGCTTGAACTCAGCCTGGGCTTTGTCCCACTTCCAGTTTTCTAGAGGTTAATTGGAGATAAGAGTCTCAGGTCCTTTTGTGCCCGGGCTGGCTTTGAACCTTGATCCTCAGATCTCAACCTCTTGAGTAGCTAGGATTACAACAGGCACGAGCCACTGCGCTAGCCCCCAACAAATAAACATACACCAGGAGCATAGCCTAGTGGGAGAAGGCATGAAGCCCTGGGTTTGATTTCTCAGTTCCACGAACACAGGAAAAAGCCAGAAGTAGTGCTGTAGCTCAAATGGCAGAGCACAAGCCTTGAACAAAAAGTGTTCAAGGACAGTGCCCAGGTCCTGAGTGCCCCAGGACTGGCAAACAACAACAACAAATAAACATACATCTACTCACCCTTCAAAAAATGTCTAGAAGATAAAGAATGGATTATCCTAGCACTTGGAAGGCTGGGCAAGGGGATGTTGATTTCAAGGCCAGTATGGGCTACATAGCAAATTCCAAGCCAGCCTAAACTACATAGTGAAATCCCATCTTAGAGAGAGGGAAGGACGGAGGGAGGGAGGGAGGGAGAGAGGGGAGTCAGCTATGCAAAAGGGAGGACAGGAATGGAAAAGGGTGAGCACATGTAGCCATTATGTTCTGTGTACTTCATGTAAAAACTGAACTATACAACTTGAGGGGAGGGATGGGAGAGGGAAAATAGGAGAGAAAGAACCAAGGAAGAGGTGACAGTGACCAAGAAGCACTATACTCATAACCTAACTTACTGGACTATAACCCCTCTGCACAACACCCAATAATCATAATAAAATAGTAATTTATTTTGTAAAAGCCAGTTGCTGGTGGCCCCCCTGCAACCCAAGCTTCCTAGGAAGCTAAGATCTGAGGATTATTGTTCTAAACTAGTCCAGGCAGAAGAGGTCATGAGAAACTTAGCTTTAATTAACCAGCATAAAATCAGAAGTGAAGTGTGGCTCTAGTGGTAAGACTGCCAGCTTTGAGTGAAGTAAGCCAAGTGAGACCCTGAGTATAAGCCCCCAATACCAACAAATGGAGCCCCCCCCCCACCAGGAAGGAAGGAAGGAAGGAAGCAGAGAGGGAGGGAGGGAGGGAGGGAGGGAGGGAGGGAGGGAGGGAGGGAGATGGAGGGAGAATGAAGGACAGGAAGAGATGGGTCAAAAGAGCTTCACTACTCCAATGACAGCATCTGTAACTCAGGTATATGTAGGTCATTTCAAGCATTTCCTTGAAATCAGGAACAGGTCAAGGCTACTCGTCAAACCCACTTCTACACAAACAGTGAGATGCAGCTTAATACACCAGAGAAAACAAATGAAACCTAATTAATACCATCTGACTATCATGTAATATAATTCTTCAGTTTAGTAAGAAGGCTAGACATGAGATTAATACCAAAAATTCAATTGTAATTAAACATACCATCTGGGAAAAAAATTAGAATTGTATTTTTGCCACACACACACACACACACACACACACACACACACACACATTTAGCCCAGACCTATAAACCTAGCAACTCAGGAGGTTGAGATCTGAAGACTACAGTTCAAAGCCAGCCCAGCCAGTAAAGTGTGTAAAACTCTTATCTTCAATTAATTACCCAAGCAGCCAGAAATAGAACTGCAGCTAAAGAGGTAAGAGTGATAGCCTTGATGAACAAAGCTCAGTGACAGTGCTCAAGTCCTGAGTTCAAGACCCAGGACCAGGGAACAAACAAAACACTATACTAGTGTATAGTCTAGTGTGTCTGGCACACGTAAGGGCCTAGTTTCTACTTACAGCAACAACAATAAACTCAAGAATACCTTAGAGCAAACCTAACAAAATATGCACACGCGCACAGGAAGTGGGGCTTGGCTCAAGGGTAAGGCAGTAGCCTTGAGCTGAGAGCTCAGGACAGCGCCCAGGCTGAGTTCAAGCCCCATGACCCACCAAAAAAAAAAAAAAAAGCACAAGGCTTACTTGGAAAAATATGCAAAACTAGCCGGTGCTGGTGGCTCACACCTGTAATCCTAGCTACTAAGAAGGCTAAGATCTGAGGACTGAAGTTCAAAGCCAGCAGTCCAAGCACGAAGTCTATGAGACTCTTATCTCCAATTAACCACCAGAAAACTGGAAGAGGCGCTCTGTGTGTGTGCACGTGTGTGTGTGTGTGTGTGTGTGTGTGTGTGTACACATACATATATATGTATAAATATATATATATAGCTTAACTGAAAAACGTTGCACAAGGCCTAAGTTGAGTAATAAACTATATATTCAAGGATACAGAGCTACTATTCTATACAGTCAATGCCAATTCTCCCCAAAATTGACCAAAAGATTCCAACCACATTCCACCACAATATCCTACAAGAACTTTCTAGGGTTGAAAGGGCTAGCTCCGAAGTTCATGAGCAAGAACATGCCAACAGCAGCACCAACATAGCCCAGTCAACATACCAGGGGAGGGCTGCATTAACTGAGGACACAGCACTAATGAAGGTCCTTCAGAACCACACCTTAAACACCGTACCAGGGCCAGGAAGCCAGGGTTGTAGACAAGTGAGAACAGGACAATGCCAGGACCCTGTTCACAAGTGGAGAAAAGTAAACACGGGACCCCTGTCCACAGTATGCTCGGGTCTGGTATCAGGAAAACTAAAGGCTCACAGTAGAAGAAGAAACTAAAATTTTAAGCCGGGCACCAGTGGCTCATGCCTGTAATCCTACTCAGGAGGCTAAGATCTGAGGATCACAGTTCAAAGCCAGCCTGCATAAGAAAACCAGGAGAGGGCCAAGAACTTGGCCTAGTGGTAGAGTGCTCACCTGGCATGCACAAAGACCAGTGTTCGATTTCTCGGTACCGTATACAAGAAAAACCTAGACGTGGTGCTGTGGCTCAAGTGGTAGAGTGCTGGCCTTGAGAAAGCCCAAGGACAGTGCTCAGGCCCTGAGTTCAAGACCCAGGACTGGTGAGAGAAGAGGGGGGTGGAAGAAGACGACGACTATGATGATGACAATGATGAAGAAGACGACAATGATAAGGACCAGGATGACCATGAGACGCTTACCTCAAAATTAACTACCAAAAAGTCAGAAGTGGAGCTGTGGTTCAAGATGTAGAATTCTAGCCTAGAATGAAAAAGCCAAGGGACAGTGCCTAGTTCAAGACCCAGTACCAGCATATACGCAACACTAAAACTTTAAAAGAAAAAAGATTCCTGTGACCTCAGAGTTACGAAGAACTTCCAAACTTCCCAAAGATGACATTCAGAAAGGTATTGTGACAAGGGAAAACACAGATACATTCAACTACACTGAAATCAGGACTCCCCCGAGATCAAAAAGTCAGAGGTGAACCACAAGGGGGGTGACCACACATGACCCCTGAAGGACACTGACTGGCAGGTAGAACTACAAACTAGTAAGGAAGGAACAACACAAAGAAAACCGGGCAGACAGACACAGGTCAATCAATAGAAAGCCACGGCAAAGTAGCAGTGAGCACCCAGGCTGAGTTTCTTCCTCACTGAAGGACTTGAAAAATCCTGTTGCTAGCAAGTGCTGTCAGGAGGTGAGAACTAGAAAGCTTCCACAACTCTTACCAAAGCCGACCCGAACTTACAAGATGTCACAAAAGAGGACTGGCTTACCACAAAACAGACTAAAAACGAAAATCACTCCCAACAGCAGGATGTTGGGACTATGCCTATAATCCTAGCTACTCGGGAGACGGACACTGAGGATTGTGGTTTGAAGCCAACCCAGACAAACCCAAGAAACGTTCATCTACAATTAATCAGCAAAAGGCCAAGAGCAAAGGTGTAGATCAAGTAGTAGAATGCCAACCTCAAGCAAAAAGAATAAGCAAAAGTATGAGGCAACCAATGAAAATCCACCACCAACCTCTCCTGGAAAACTGACAGATGTCCAGCCAGGTAGCCGGGAAGAGCTAACTTATTATATGCTTTTTACCTAGGTAGCAAAAAGTGTAATGTGTTTTTTAACTTTCCTTCCAAAATAATAGTTTAAGTTTTAGTGCTTGAATTACACAGAAAGATAAGACTATTCAAAGAAATCTCTTCTAAAAGTATACTACATATAAAATTTAAAGTATGTCTATGAAAAGAAAATACCACTGGATGGTGATTCTCCAAAAGAAAGAAAAAAAGGAAGGAAGGAAGGACGGACGGACGGACGGACAAGGTACAAATCAATGTGTGCTGTATATATATGTGTGTGGTATAAGGAAAGATACCAGAAAGAGCACATGACTCCAGGATACAGGAGGTGAGGCAAGAGAATCACAGGTTCAAGACATTTCTAAGTTACACAGCAAGAACCTCTCTCAAAAATAAAACAAGCTAGAGTCTGACACAGTCGGTGGTTCATGCCTGTAATCCTAACTACTCAGGAGGCTAAGATCTGAGGATTGAGGTTCAAAGCCAGCCTGGGAACTAAAGTCTGTGAGATTCTCCAATTACCTACTAGAAAAGTGGAAGTGGCGCTGTGGCTCAAGGGGTAGGGTGGTAGCCTTGAGCTGAAGAGCTCAGAGACAAGGCCCAGAGGAAGAGCACTAGACTTGAACTGAAGAGCTCAGGGACAGTATCCATGCCCAGCGTTCAAGCCCATGACAGACAAATGAATGAATGAATGAATGAATGAAACAAGTCAGATCAGAAGCATGGCCTAGTGGCAGAGTGCCTGCCTAGCATGCACGAAGCCTGGGGTTCCAGTCCTTGGTACCACATACACAGAAAAAGCCAAAAGTGGTGCTGTGGCTTAAGTGGTAGAGTGCTAGCCTTGAGAAAGCCCAAGGACATGGGCCAGGAGTTTGGCCTAGTGGTAGAGTGCTTGCCTAGCATGCACGAAGACCCAGGTTTGATTGCGCAGTACCATGTACATAGAAAAAAGCCAAAAATGGTGCTGAGGCTCAAGTGGTAAAGCTCTGGCCTTGAGAAAGTCCAAGGACAGTGCTCAGGCCCTAAGTTCAAGCCCAGGATTGGGAGTGGGGGGGAGGGAGAGAGAGAGAGAGAGAAAATTCAAGTTTATTACAGAGTGTTCAGGACAACAACTGCCTAGCACAGATCTTACTCGTAACAACATGTGTTCCATTGTGGCGGACTATGATTGAAGCTCTAATGTCAGTACTACAGATGGTTATTGCTTCTTCTGTTTTGTATTATTTTTTAATGCCAACACCCAGATGTGCAAGACCTACTATGATCATACCAACAGGTCCAACAAAGATGGTGGAGATCATGACCCCAGAAGTGCAGACAAACGACTGGAAAAGTAGTTAAGTAGATTCCAGACAGCATTGAAAGACACAGAAAAGGCCTATAGGCTATTATCCACAGCATGCTGTCCTCATCAGAAAGGTAAAATTGCTGAAGAAGTCCATGTTTGAACAGGGAAAACTCAGGGAGCTTTGTGGTGATGGGTCATAGTTCTGGAAAAGCTACTAGAGACAAAAACAGTGTCAAAGTTGAACGAGCTGATGAATACGAATGAATCACCAGTCCAAGAAGCCATTTAAATTTCATATTTTAATAGTGATGAATAGAAAGCCCTATTTGTAAAAAAATGATAATAATCTGCTTCACTTCCTTATTAAAAACAAAAGGACCTCAGTATTTAAAACTGTGTGTCTTACACACTCAAAATATACAACAAAGAGAAACTAAAGTTGAAAACAAATCAAAACTAATTGCATATCAAGTTGATGAAATAACAGTATAGAAGTAGCCTATTCCAGTTATAGTTATGAACACGTAAGTCTGATCAACAGACTCATGGAATGCAAAGATTTCTTATACTTTATTCTAGTTTTACTGCTGTGATGAGATATATTTTAAGTACATGGTAAAATAAATCAAATAAATACACTGATGTTATTGGGATCCAAGACTTCATAAGCAAGAGAAGAGAGTCAAACACAATTCCACACCCACGGTGCACCCTGCCATGAGACCAGAATAGCAAAGTCCAGCCTTCCCTCACCCTGCCCTGGGCCCACTGGCCCCAGATCTGGCCATCCCAAGGACCAGCAGCCAGTCTAGCCACTACATCTCTCCTGTCCTTGTGCCCCAAGGCAGAGGGGCCAGGGCAGGAGACCATTCACAGTCTGAGCACACAGCTAGCTGGCTGCTGATGTTCCAGTGCTCACATGTGCAGGTTCACAGATGGGCAAGCAGAGGTCACCACAAGAGACCCACGGAAACAAGCCCTGACAGACCAAAGAAATAAGCACAACATCCAGACCAAACAAATGGCTGGTGCAGCAAATGCCTGACTACATATACATGTGCACACATGTACATGGTGGCAAGCACACAGCATTACCCTGCCTTGTTCACCACTGCCACTGGCCACATGCTGTTCAAACCATTACCCTCCCCCTGACCAGCTCCCAACCTCTGGGAGCTGTGGATGGCTGGCTGCATGACAATGTGCGGGCACTGGGTGACATCCTGACCACCAAGTAAGTCCCTGCTGGCAAGGGACTCAAGCTGACACACACCAGAATGAGGAGGACACTATAGGAAATGGCAGGGACCAGCACAAAATGCAGGGAACTGGGAACAGCACATCCAATGACTGGATCTAAGATTCTGGAGAAGGAATGGAGTTCATATATATATATACTCCTTTGCCCTATTTTTTGGTCTTTATCATATACATTCCTTTCCCTATTTTTTGGTCTTTATCAAGTTTTCCAGAATGAGTACATGTAGTTACTCAAAAAGGAAAGAACTATTTAAAAGCTAGGAGATATTTTCTCTATTTGTAAGTAGGGACTATACAGAAGTAACACAACAAGCAAAGCACCACTGGTTCACCCCTGTAACCTCAACCACTTAGGAAGCTCAGATCTCAAGATCATGGTTCAAAACTAGCCCAGGCAGGGAAGTCCATGAGACTCTTATCTCTAATTAACCACAAAAAAAAAAAAAAAAAAAAAAAAAGAAAGCCAGAGTGGAAATGTAGCTCACTAGCACTGAAAAAAGCTCAAGGACAGCTCCAATCCCCTGAGTTCAAATCCTAGGACTAGCTGAAGAAAAAAAAAAAAAACAAAAAACAAAAAACAGGCAAGAAAGGGGAAGGGCTAGAGGGAGGGAGGGAGGGAGGGAGGGAGGGAGGGAGGGAGGGAGGGAGGGAGGGAGGGGAGAGGTGCCAGTGGCTCACACCTGTTATCCTAATTCCTCAGGAGGCTGAAATCTGAGGAGCAGAGTTCAAAGCCAGCCCTTGCTGGAAAGCCCATGAGAATCTTATCTCCACTAGAAAACTGAAAGTGGCACCATGGCTCAACTTGGAGCATTCTGCTCAGGGACAAGACCCAGGCCCTAAGTTCAAGCCCCCATGACCAATGAAAAAAGGGGAAGGGAGAGAGGGACTGAAGGAAGGAACCACAGGAGTGGTCACCACTGGAACCAGGGTACTCAGGGGAAATCTGGGACCCCTGCTACAGGACACACAAGACAAATGAAAACAGAAATGACTCTCCAGGACAGCAGGGGATGGCGTGTGCCTGCTGACCCACACTCCTGCAGGAGGGCTTGAACTCAGAGCCTGGGTGCTGTTCCTGAGCTCTTTTGCTTGAGGCTAGCACTATGCCACTTTTGATCCATGTCTGGTTTTTGAGTAGTTAACTGGAGATAAGAGTCACAGGATCTTTTCTGCCCAGGCTAGCTTTGAACCATGATCCTCAGATCTCAGCTAGGATTACAGGTGTGAGCACCAGTGCCCAGCTAGCAAACTTATTTACAGATACTAATAACGATACTCTCTTTTGTGTCCCGCATAGACTTTCCAACACTGATTCTCAAGAAAAGAAGACAGAAAAGATGTGCAGCCACAAGGGGTAGGGCGGTGGCCTGGAGCTGAAGAGCTCAGGGACGGACAGTGCCCAGGCCCAGAGTTCAAGCCCCAAGACGGACAAAAAAAAAAAAAAAAAAAAAAAAGAAAAGATATGCAGCCTCAGATCCAACAGAGTACGGCTGTTTAAAAAGCCAGGAAGACAGCTCTAATTTTCTGACCTCTAGTTTTAAAAGATGGCAGGCTCCTGGGATTCTATACAATGAATAAACAAGAACCCCAACTTGCCTACAGCTAGAATCACCTTGACCCTTCTGTAAAACTTCACTGAAAGGGGCCGGGAGTTTGGCCTAGTGATTAAAGTGCTTGCCTAGCATGCGCGAAGACCCGGGTTCAATTCCTTGGTACCACATACATACAAAAAAAAAAGCTGGAAGTGGTGCTGAGGCTCAAGTGGTAGAGCTCTAGCCTTGAGAAAGTCCAAGGACAGTGCTCAGGCCCTGAGCTCAAGCCCAGGACTGGCAAAAAAAAAAAAAAAAAAAAAAAAAACTTCATTGAAATAGTTTACAAAAACAATCTCACCCATTTTAAGCATATCATCTGATTTATTTGGGCAGGCAGGTGCCCAGGCTGCCTTGGAACCAGATTCTCAGGTCTCGGCCTCTGGACTAGTTAGGATTACAGGCGTGAGCCACTGACACCCAGCCCGATCTTCAACTCTTAAGAATTTTGACACTTGTCCTCCTAACATGTACAAAGACCTTTCATGCACTCTAGATGCAAGCACATAGTTAGATGTGCTTTCTACTGGTCCCCTAGCTTGACTTTTCATCTCCTTAACAATGTCAGCCCACAAAAGTTTTCTTTTAATTCTGATGTCCAATCCACCAGTTCTTCTGCTCTGTGGGGTCCTGCTATTCATCCTAGGGCACCTTTCCGCAGAAAGTAGTCATGGAGGCGTCATGCCAAGGCAGTCTGCCTTTATTTCCACCGGTAAGCTCTTCTTAGCAACTTAACACTTAATGAGGGGGGCACTTCGGCACTAATGCAAGCCACAGTGACTAAGGCTGGCGCCCCACTTTCCCTCCACATCCTCCTTTTCTAGAACCATCACCAGAGGAGGGCCTGGCACGCTCCAGGAGCCAAGTCCTCAGACACACCTGCCCAACATACTGTGGCAGGCAGCCCACCCCGCTCTGTCAATGCATAACTCCCACCACAGACCCCCAAAACCCATCAGTTAGCTTGAAACACATCAGGCTTTGCCTAAGAAAAGGGATCCTCATATCCTCAGTAAGAATGTGACAGAATTTAGATGAACACTATCAAATTTCAATCACACCAAAAACTGGCAAAATCACAGAAGCACCTAGAATTCCTCCTCCAGACATCCAAGTAAAAGTGCCACCAGAAGAGCAAGCACCACCTCCCAGGTCATGCCCCACGGAAGAACCTCCGGTGCCACCCCTTCCCTCTCCATCCACACCAGAAGGGTCTGCCCCCACCAACAGCTGTCTTGGACAGGTTTCTAAGTGCAAGCTATGTATGACAGGAACCAAAGATCAAAATCACCCAAAGGGGGAGCTGAGCGGAGTCACTCCTCTGGCAGGGAGAGAACTCTGGGTCCCCTAAGCCCATGTGGCGCTCCAGTGTTCTACAGATGTCTGGCTAACACCCTTGGATGTACACTCAGCTGGAGAGCCACATGAAGCACCACACCCACATACGTCCACAAGGGTACCAGGAACTGTGTATGCCATGGTGGTGGACCCCCCAAGGCAGGTCCCAGGAGGGAAGCTGCCTGGCTCAGTGTGCACAACACCAGGCAAGGGCACTGGAGGTTGACTCTGCTTCCTCTGCTCTGGCTGGTGGTCAGCAGGTCCTAGCTGGGTTCCCACACAGACTTCACCCACTCTCGTGAGGCTTGCTCTACCACATTCACCTGTAGGGTCTCCATCCTCATTCTGCATGACCCTCGGCTCTCCCCTGCACCCCCTCAGCTCTCTGAGTTGCCATTCCCCTCATCTGCTAGCCCTCCCAATCTGACAGCTGGCACCTATCCTCATGTGCCTTCTTGGGACATGCTCATGCCCACTTCCCACACCAGCCCACATGAGGGCTGGGAGCTGCGGGCCATGTATCAGTGACCTGCCTGAAGACTGCAGGCAGTGGGCGTGCTGCAGCTCTGTGCCCGGGTCCTCTGCTCTTGCCTCTGATGCTGCCCTGTCTCCCTTCTCTCTACCAGAACCAGCCGGGCCATCTCATTCTGCTCCACAGCCTTGTGCAGTGCTGCACCTGCACACTTTCAGGTCTGAGCAGTGCTCCCATAACCAAGGCCTCCTGAGCCACAACCCACCCCCTCCCTCCTAGAAACCCTGGCCCATGCCCGCCCAATCCTTCACCTCTGCCACTGCCCATCAAAAATGAACAAAATGATTCTGAGGACCACACTAGTTAAAGGAAGCAGCCTCACCCCTTTAAAGATGGGTTCCATCTTCTTAATTACCCCATGTTCACCAACACTCACCCAGAAGATGTCTGCTTCGGGGACCAAGACATGAGAAAGGGTATCAATGTATGTGAAGTAATGCACCTTCTATCTGGTGATTATAATGTAACCCTACTATTAATTACAATAAAAATATATGAAAAAAAAAGCCTGAAGTGGTGCTGAGGCTCAAGTGGTAGAGCTCTAGCCTTGAGAAAGTCCAAGGACAGTGCTCAGGCCCTGAGCTCAAGCCCAGGACTGGCAAAAAAAAAAATACCAAAGTCGGCATAGCATTTGATACTAATGTTAATAAGTTCTGATAACCCACTACCATCGGACCAGCCTTTTTTTTTTTTTTTCTACCACTTGAGCCTCAGCACCACTTCCGGCTTTTTTCTATGTATGTGGTACCGAGGAATTGAACCTGGGTCTTCGTGCATGCTAGGCACTCTACCACTAGGCCAAACTTCCAGCCCTCAGCATAGCATTTGAAAATAGAAGAAGATGTCTGCTTCCTAAAGCTAATGGGAAGTGCAGGTCTCATGTAAGAGACCACACACTTGCTCATGTAGGGGCAGGGCCATCACAGAGGGAGGGTGCGGTCCTGAGCCAAGAACCTGTCCTCCCCCTCTCCCTTTTCATCCCTTGCCCTCACACCTCTTCCCACCAGCCTGGGCTTCTTGGGCTCCTACCTCCTACCCATCTTGAAGAGTCCTCTGGCACTCTTCCCAAAATATCAGTGCTAGGACTGGGAGGGAACGGATGGTCAGAGTGGTGCTCTCCACAGCAAAAATGGCTCCTGGGGTACCGTCTATGAAGCACTCCCACTCTCCCCCCACAACCCAAACACAAAAGTCAAGGGATATGCATGGCCAAATTCCACAGAGAGAGGCTAAAGGAACAAGAACTATCAGCCTGAGACTGAAAGGAGAGCAGGCTGTGGGATGCGGTGAAGACAATGAGGCAACAGCCCCACCTAGCTAGGCTCTGTCAGCTACCAGACCCAGTCCTAGACAAGGGAACACGCTTGACCCCCCCCCAGAAGCCCCACCCAGCCAACCTAGTCCAACAATACAAGGGAGAAAGCCCATACACACCTGCTAGCACACCATACTCCTGCTGCATCTACATGCACAAACAAGGCTGTCAACTGCCTTTAGACACTGAGAAGCCAGGGAGCCAGGTGAGGAGAAGCTGAGTGGGAAAGGATCCAGGGAGGATATTGGGGGTAGGGGATGGGAATAGGGAGAAGACCTAGAAGGGAGGATCCAGATGGGAAGACCAGGGGGTAAGACTGAGAGGTGAAGAACCCAAGCCAGAAGAAACCAGGTGGTTCACACCTACAATCCTAGCTACTCAGGAGGTTGAGATCTGAGGATCAAGGTTCAAAGCCAGCCTGGGCACTAAAGACTGTGAGACTCTTATCTCCAATTAACCTCTAGAAAATGGGAGGTGGGACTTGGCTCAAGGCATAGGGCAGTATCCTTCAGCTGAAGAGCTCAGGGACAGCACCCAGGCCAAGTTCAAGCCCCATAATCTACGGAGGAGGAGGAGGAGGAGGAGGAGGAGGAGGAGGAGGAGGATCATCAACCAAGAGCCAGGACCTGAGACTCTTTATCTCCAATTAACCACTAGAAAGCCTGGGAGTGGTGCGGTGGCTCAAGGGGGTAGGACGGTAGTCTTGAGCTGAAGAGCTCAGGCCCAAGCCCCATGGGGACAGGGAGGGAGAGGGCGGGGGGGGGGGGGGGGGACCAAGAGAAAGAACCCAGGCAAGGAGGAACCAGGAAGGGTCTCCTCCAATGATACAAGCACCTAGAACAGGGGAGCACACAAAGAGCCACCTGGAAAGAGAATGCTCTGGAGATGTGGATCCCACTGTGACCAGCCTTTCCCTGCACAGTCCCAGCTGGATGAAGGACAACAGGGAAGCCCTCCTTTGGACCACCTCCAGGCAAGACTGCCCTCCTTGAGGATTCCTGAGCCCAGGGACAAGGGCTTCTCATGGTACCCTTACATGGCACTAGACCCCAAAGCCACAGGATGCAACAGGGCTCTCAAAAAGGGCCACCTCCTTCCCAAATCCTGACAGACTTGCGTACGGTATTCTGCCACCTGCATACACAGCATCTATACCCAGACAAGCATAGGCTACCTTGGGTTTGGGTAGCTCTTTCCTCAATTCCCATCTCAGCCTGACTCAGTCTCTTTCCTCATATCTCCGTTCTTTGTCTCCACAGTTCTTCTTGAGGGGCCGGACCATCCACTCAATCATAGCCACCTCAGAAACCACACACCCAACCATGTGGGACCACTACCTTCTTCGCCCAGCACACTGGACATTCTGTCCCCCACACTTTTTGTGACCCTACGAACTCCATGGCCATTTAGTGAGCACGTAAGCAGGGTCTGGGCAGAGGGGTCTCAGTGAGGACAGTTGCCCACATCCACAGGGGCACTAAAGGGAGAAGTTCTACTTCTGGCTATCTGCGCCTTGTCTTCTGGGTACACAAGGTCAGTGGTCTTCCTGGGCCAGCCATCCACTTCACCCACACCCTCCTCCCACAGTCACAGGCCCTCCCCCAGGCTTAGCCCTCAAGGCCCTTCCCAGATGCTCCTACATCATTCAGTTCTTCCTTTTACCCAGCTTCACGTGAGCTCAGTGCATGGCCACAGGGCAGGAAATTCGAGATCCAAAGAGGTACAGGACTGTGAAGCCAGGCTAGGGCTCAGCGGAAGAGGGAGAAGCTCCAACAGCCTCACCCTGGCAAGTGCACTGAAAGTCAACACTGCAGATACAACAGTCCCGTGAAACAGGGACAATGCTTCATTCTGCCTTCACACACTAGGAGGGTAGCCACGCATGGAGCCCAGTGAACAATGCTACCAGGACTACTCAAAATGTTTTTCTTGAAAGCCAAGCGCACTGGTTCACACCCGCAAAAGGCCAAGGCAGGGAGGACTGTGGTTCAAGGCCAGACAAATAAAAAGATAGCAAGATTCTATCTCAATTAATAAACCCAGCACAGTGACTCTAGCTAGGTGGCAGGGAGGAGAATCCCAGTCTAGGATTGCCCAAGATAAAAACAAAGACCTACCTGAAAAGTAAAGCAAAGGGGACTGGAGAGCATGGCGCCTGTCTAGCAACTACAAAATCCTGAGTGCAACCACTGGCACTCTCTCCCTCCCCCTCTCCCCTTAGAAACATCTAGAGGAGCTGGGGTGGTGGCTCATGGCTGTAATCCTAGCTACTCAAAAGGCTGAGATCTGAAGATCATACACAGTTCAAAGCCAGCCCAGGCACTAAAGACCGTGAGACTTGGGGGAGGAAAACGGGGACAAAAACACGAGAAGGGGTACCAATGTGCAAGAAGTAATGCACCTACTACCTGTCGAACATAACTGTAACCCCTCTATACATTATCCCAACAATAAAAGGAAAAGAAAAAAAAAAGACTCTGAGACTCTGATCTCCAAGTAACCACCAGAAACCCGGAAGTGGTGCTGTGGCTCAGGGGGTAGGGCAGTAGTCTTGAGCTGAAGAGCTCAGGGACAGCACGCAGGCCTAGAGTTCAAGCCCCACAATCAACTAAATAAATAAATAAATAAATAAATAAATAAATAAATAAATAAAATTTAAGAAAATAATAAAAATGTAGCAGTCAGGCTCTGGTGGCTCACACCTGTAATCCTAGCTGATCAGGAAACTGAGCTATGAGGATCACAATTTGAAGCCATTTGGGGCAGAAAAGTCAATGAGACTTTTATCTCTAATTACTCACCCAAAAACAGACGTAGAGCTGTGATCAAGTGGTAGCTTGCCAGCTTTGAGCAAAAACGCTAAAGGACAGCACCCAGGTACTGCTGAGTTCAAATCTCAGTACCAACATATGCTCACACACATGCTGGCATGCTTACACATGTGCTCATATACACATACGTACACTGAAAAAAAAACAAAACCCTAAAACTAATTCTAATATCAGTGGCATGTTCTCTCATGGCTCTCCTCATCACCCACCAGGGCTGGCCCACTCCACTGCTGTTACCATCAACTACCATCAACCTTCTTCATCTAGCCCTGGCACCAGGAACCCCACCTGTGCACCTGTGCACACCCTGTTCTGCACTCTCTTCCCACCTCCAGATACAGAATGTCACAGAACTGGCCTCTAGGTCACTTCTACTGTGCCCTCCCCACCCCCAAGTGATCATGTAGCTTCATCTTAAACAGCCCACATTTGCACATCTAGAATCAAATTCTCAAGTTTCATAGGTAATTAAACAACCTGTCCTCAGGTAGTCTCCCTGTACCTCTGAACAGCAATAACTGGACATCTGCAGATAAGCTGCCTGTCCACAGGGATTTAGCAATACCCAGGGCCAATAGCTACCATACTATGCCATCACACTTCTGTCTGCACACAGCAAGACCCCTGAAAGAGAACAGTGGGCTTCTTGAGACAGCAAATGACCCAAATAGCCATGACACAAGAAACCACAGTGCCTTTGCAAGAGGAAACATCACATGGACATAGGAAAGGTCAGGCACTGAAAACCCCTAGAAATAGGCAGAGCAACATTCAGAGGCCCGTGAGGCATGCATGCCTAGCAATGAAGAAGAGGCCATGGAGCATTTAGAAGGGTCATACAGTGCCAAAGGCTGAGGCAGTGGCTGACAAGGTGTGTGCAGATGCTTATTAAACTGGGAATGAAAATAATCACACAAATGAAAGCAGGCCACACAGCAAACAAGGACCATGACTAATTAAGACCCAGAAGCACATATCCTGCCCTTGAGTAGCTTCCCATCCCAAATGCCAACCATCAACCTACATTCTCCTTCTGGGACTCCCTGAATCATGTCCCAAGCATCCAGGCCACTCTGCCCTACTCCAGGCCCCACAGTACACAAGTGAGTAGTGTTCCTGCTTGACTGACAACGGACCAACAGGCTACCCAGCAATATGAGCAGCACGACTATCAGAGCCAGCACCCCACAAAGACTTGCTAAGCTGGATCTCCTCAACCCAGAGTGACACGCAGATGCATGGTAGGAAGCAGGACCACGAAGCTCTGCAGAGGCCTTACGTGTGCATGTACACATCCCCAAGCAGGGCAGAAGCACAGCCAGAGGGAGGAGCGCAGAATATGACCCTCTGGGGACAAGATGCTTCAAAGAACCCACCGGAAGTTCTCAGTGGAGCAGAGGACAAAGTAGGCAAGAAGCACCAAGAGCAAGAGCAGCTAAGGATGATACAACAGAACGACAGGGACACAGCAGTCAAAGCTGTATCACTTCCCAGGTACTAAAAAAATCTGAGACTCTCATCTCCAATTAACCACTAGAAAATGGGAAATGGCACTGTGGCTCAGGGGTAGGGCAGTAGCCTTGACCTGAAGAGCTCAGGGACAGCGCCCAGGCCCAGAGTTCAAGCCCCGTAACGCACAAAAAAGAAGGAGGAAGACGAAGAGGAGGAGGAGGAGGAGGAGGAGGAGGAGGAGGAGGAGGAGGAGGAGGCGGCGGCAGCAGCGGTGGCGGCGGCGGCAGCAGCAGCAGGAATGGTTAATAACCATGATAACTGCCAAGTGCCACACCTGCAATCCTAGCTACTAAGAAGGCTGAGTTTTAAGGATAGATTTGGAGCTAGACCAGACAGACAAATCCAGAAGACTTCTCTCCCCAACTAACTAGCAAAAAAAAAAAAAAGGCTGGAAGTGGAGGCACAGTGTGTCAGCCATGAACACAAAAGTCAAGCAAGAAAAGGCCCTGGTTCAAGACCAGATAAAGGGAGAAAGGGAGGGAAGGAGGAAAGAAACAGGGGCTCACATCTGTACATCTAGCCAAAAAAGGAAGATGATGGGTCAAAGCCCCCCTGTGCAGTAAGTTCCCCACACCCTGTCTTAACAGAAAAAGCTGAGTACAGCAGAGTATGTACCAGTTAATCCAGCTTTGTCAGGAAGCATAAGAGTATCACAGTCGAGGGCCAGGAGTTTGGCCTAGGGGTAGAGTGCTTGCCTAGCATGCAGGAAGCCCTGGGTTCCATTCCTTGGTACCACATAAGAGGGGCTCAAGTAGTAGAGTGCGAGCCTTGAGAAAAGCTCAAAGACTGTGCATAGGCCCTGAGTTCAAGCCCCAGGACTTGGGGGTGGGGGGAGTTCAAAAAGCTACAACTGGAGCTGTGGTACAAATGGTAAAACACAAGCCTTGATAGGAAAAAAAGTAAAAGCAGCTCAGGGACAGCACACAGGTCCTGAGTCCAAGCCCCAGGGTGACACAAATCATCATCATGATCATACACAAAAACAACCAGCACTGCAAAAAGAGCTGGAAGCAAGGCTCAAGCAGTAGAGTAACTGCCTGGCAAGTACAAAATCCTGAGTTCAAACTCCAGTACTGGGCTGGGATGTAGCTCAGTGGCAAAGCGCTTGCCTAGCAAGTGCAAGGTCCTGGGTTCGATCCCCAGTGCCAAAAAAGAAAAGACAAAAAAAAACAAAAAAACAAAAAAACAGGGGCCGAGAGTTTGGCCTAGTAGTTAAAGTGCTTGCCTAGCATGCATGAAGACCCGGGTTCGATTCCTCGGTACCACATACATAGAAAAAAGCCGGAAGTGGTGCTGAGGCTCAAGTGGTAGAGCTCTAGCCTTGAGAAAGTCCAAGGACAGTGCTCAGGCCCTGAGCTCAAGCCCAGGACTGGCAAAAAAAAAAAAAAAAAAAAAACCATCCAGTACTGTCATAAAAAATAATAATCATTAAAAAATACTCATGATCGGGCTGGGAGTTTGGCCTAATGGTAGAGTGCTTGCCTAGCATGCATAAAGACCCAGGTTCAATTCCTCGGTACCACATATATAGAAAAGCTGGAAGTGGTGCTGTGGCTCAAGTGGCAGAGCTCTAGACTTGAGGGAATAGCCCAACGACAGTGCTCAGGTCCTGAGTTCAAGCCCCAGGACTGGCAAAAAAAAAAAAAAAATGATCTATCAAACTTGTTCCGTCCTCATTCATCCCCAGTCTCACGACAAGAAGCAAGCTGGTTGCTTCTGCACTTCAACAAAAACATGCACAAATGGCAAACCACAGGCTCCAGGAACATGCAGACTTCCAGCATAACTCAGCATGCCTTCGGCAGCTACACACACAGACCCACCAGTCCACACAAGCCCAGTGCACCTATGCCTTCCAAGAAGAGAGCTCATGTGCATCCTGACGCTCTGTATCTCACATGAGCTCCTGTGCCCAGCCCGAGAGCTAGTCACAGAATCAGGACTGGCTTCGAGTCACAGACAGAGGCAAGGGGCAACCTTACACATGCAGGACTCTGGTGTCAGTCACTCCCAATCAGGTTCTCAAGGCCAAGTAGCCTCTCTCCAGAGCACTGAGATGACACAGGCTACCAGGCTCCTTTAGGGGTGTGGCTCTTCCCTGCATCCACCAAATCTCAGTGTGTCACCCTAAAACCTCAAGTACACATTCACTGCTCTACACATTAGTAGCAACACCACTGGGAAAACTCCGGGTGTCCCAAGCTCTTATCAGTGTTCTACGTGAGTAAATTACATGACATGAAGCGTACCTCCACTCTTTATACAGCTCTGGGCTCCCCAAACACTACCCCATTCACGGGCTGTCGCTGGCTCCATCCAACAAGAGCACAAGATGAACTGAAGTTATTGCTGAATTATACTTATTTATTAACTGACCCTCCTCACCAGACTGTATCCCTGGCCTTGCTCGGCCTCATACCAGGGCCTGCCCCCACCCCAAAATTCCTCCTCCTTGTCCTAGATAAAATTCCCCAACACTTTCTACAGTTAAGCCCACACCATTACCAAGTTCACTATGCTGAAATTAGAGAAAGTGACTTGCGTCTTCCAGGCCAGGCCTATGGGAATGGAGGAGCACCTTAACCACTGCCTACTGCCCTTCCAGCTGCCATATCTGGCGGATGAAGAAGCCCCAAGAGATGGTCAACAGCCCTAGGGCAGAAGGAACACAAGGCTGAGTCCACCAGTCTGTCAGGTGACACAGGAAACCAAAAACGCAGCCCAGCCATCCCTGCCTGTGCCTGGTCTCTTGACACAATCAGGCTTCACTGGGTGGCCTCTTGGTACAGTGAGCCCTCCCCTCCTGAAGTAAATCCAGGCATCTAATCCTTACACAACAGATGTGTAAGCACACAGGTGGGCCAAACTGAACCACAAGAGCCCCTGGGTCCCTAAGAGCTGAACACACAGGAGTGATAGACACAGCACAGCTCCAAGCATCCAACGTGGCTGTGTGATTCCTGGCAGGCAATCCATCTTGGGGGAGGGGGAGCTCTACTGCCAACCTGCCCAGAGATGGCCTATGGACCAAAAAGTTGAGCACCAGGGGAAGGTTAAGGCCTACTATGGACCAAAAAGCAGAAATAATGTGACAAGGTCACTCATGGTAACTCAGGGGGCTGAGATCCAAGGGATTTTGGTTTGTGAACAGGCTGAACAGAAGTCTGCTAGACTCCATCTCCAAAATAACAAAGAAAAGGCAGGAGCAGTGGGCGTCAGTAATCCTAACTGCTGAGGGAGGCTGAACCAGACCAGACAGGAAAGTCACTTGGACTCCTATCTCCAATTAATCATCCAAAACAAGGGCCAGAAACAGAGCTTTGGCTCAACTGGTAGAGTGCCACAGCCTAGCAAAAAGCTCAAAGATAGTGTCCAGGCCCCAGGACAGACACTCAAAAAAAATCAGGAACAGAAGCATGGCTAAGTGGTAGAACACCAGCCTAGCAACCATGAGGCCCTGAGGTCAAACCCCAATATGATGATGATGATGATGATAATAATAATAATAATAATAATAATAAATCAGTCCAGGGATTTGGCCTAGTGGTAGAGTACTTGCCCAGCATGCATGAAGACCCAAGTTTGATTCTTCAGTACCACATACATAGAAAAAGCTGGAAGTGTGCTGTGGCCTTGAGAAAGCTCTCAAGGACAGACCTTAAGTCCAAGGCCCAGGACTAGCAAAAAAAAAAAAAAAAAAAAAAAAACAATAATAATAATAATAATATAATGTCAGTGGTTAAAAATATATAACCCTAACTACCCAGGAGACAGGAGATGGAGATCGAGAGCATCATCAGCTCAGGCACAAAGCAAGAATAAGTCCATTTCAACAAATAAGCCGGTCATGGTCATATAACCCCTGCCATGAATATAATCCCAACTGCACAGAAGCCACAGGTAGAAAGAAGGCCATAGTCGAAAGCTAGTCCCAGGCAAAAACATAAGATACCACGTGGAAAAATAAATTTAAAAAAAAAAACTAGAAAAATAGCTCAAGGAAAAAAGGGATCAGGATAGTTAAGATGGCACTGTTGGTACAAGTGACACCCTCCTGGATGGATACAGATACCAAGCAGCTGCAAGTGGACTTTCAAAGGCTATTGGGCTATCTAAATCTAACAGGCCTTGATCACAACTACTTACACAGCCAATGAAGAACTTAAGATGGTGGAGTTAGCCAGGCGGCTCACACCTCTAATCCTAGCCACTCAAGGGGCTGAGATGTAAAGATCGTGGCTAGAATACAGCCTGAGCAAGAAAGCCCGTGAAACTTTTTTTTTTTTTTGGCCAGTCCTGGGCTTGAGCTCAGGGCCTGAGCACTGTCCTTGGACTTTCTCAAAGTTAGAGCTCTACCACTTGAGCCTCAGCACCACTTCCGGCTTTTTCTATGTATGTGGTACCAAGGAATCGAACCCAGACCTCATGCATGTTAGGCAAGCACTCTATCACTAGGCCAAACTCCCGGCCCCACCGTGAGACTCTTATCTCTAATTAATCACCAGAAAACCAGAACCAGAAGTGGCTCTGTGTCTGAAAATAGAGTGCTAGCCTTGATAGCACTAAGGCCCTGAGTTCAAGCCCAAGGACCAACCAAAAAAGAAAAAAAAAAAAAAAGGATCAGAACATGGTTTAAGTGACACAACATCTACTTGACAAGCAAGAGGCCCTGCATTCAAACTCCAATAACCCACCCCCCCAACACACACACACACACACACACTCTCTCTCTCTCTCTCTCTCTCTCTCTCTCTCTCTCTCTCTCTCTCTCTCTCTCTCTCTCTCGCAATGTGTATTCTAAGCAAGAAAAGGCCAACAAACCAGAATACTGTACCTTAAGGCCACATATGCTCTGGTTCAACAGTTTAAGGAGGCTGACAGCTTGCAGCTACCCCCTTCCTAATGAGCCTGAGGCTTCCTCCCAAGGGAATCCTATGTCTGAACTCCACTCCCCACACCAGCACTAGGCCAGCATCTCCAGCTCTAGAGGAAATATCTAAGAGGAGGCCCACAGCTCTAACTGCCATTAAGTATAAATGCCTCCAAACCCTTATTGGGCACTGAGTGTGGGGTCAGTGACCTTGGACCTACACAATTGAGTACACAAGGAAGTAAGCTGTTATCATGATGACTTTGGGCTTCTCATTTAACCTATTTGAGGCTTGATTGCTGTTTTATACGAATGTAACCCCTGGCAGTTTTCTGGTTTTAAGAAAAGTATTTAAGGTTGGAACTGGAAATAAGTGGTGCTACAGTCTCACGTTCGCTTTAGGCTGGAGTCCTCCTGACCCCATCTTTTTCTTGTCTTCTTCTTTTCCCAGTTTTCACCCCCAAAGTCAGGAATCCCAGTTCGCTGCCGGCTGGCTCCGGCAAACCCTGTCTCCCAATTCTGTCCCCTCTAAGCTATACCACAGTATCCACACTCAGGGATCAGAAAAGGTACCTACCCCATTCAGAGGAAGAATGCCAGAACAACCCTCATCTCGCCCTGCCTCAACAAGTCTCCCCAGCACCAACTTCAGCCCAAAGCCATAAACAAGTACTGTCAGTGTCCACACATGGCCTTCACCACCCCATCCCAGGTACCTCCCCTGCCCCAGCACCTCCGCTTTCAGTGCTCTCACGTAGAGTCAGTGAGGCCATGCTCCTGCAGGAATAAGTGGGAAGACCCCACATTCCACAGTAAGATGGACAGAGACATGCCCACCTCCCTTCTTCCATCTGGCCTTGCTAGCCTGGGGGTTTTCCTTTCCTATACACAGACCCCAGACTGCATAAGGCTATCCCTTCTCTTCCATCCCCAGCAGTACCCCACAGGTTATCATGACCAGAAGTTCCTTGTAGAGGCTTCATAGTTAACTGCCTCTCCAAGCCAGAGCAGGACACCAGGATCATGAATGGAGTCTTCAGACCCCAATGTCTTGATCAACTCACATATACAGCCAGCTACAAAAATTTCCTTCAGAGCCAGGAACATAGCCTAGTAGTAGAGTGCTTGCCTAGCATGCACAAAGTCCGGGGTTCGATTCCTTGGTACCACATACATAGAAAAAGCTGGAAGTGGTGCTGTGGCTCAAGTGGCACAAGCACTAGCCTTTAGCCAAAAAAAAAAAAAAAAAAAAGAAAGAAAGAAAATTCCTTCAAAAGTTGTCACTTGGCCAGGAATTTGACCTAATGGTAGCATGCTTGCTTAGCATGCACAAAGACTGGGGTTCAATTCCTTGATATCACACACAGAGAAAGAGCTGGAAGTGGTGCTGAGGCTCAAGTGGTAGAGCTCTAGCCTTGAGAAAGCCCAAGGACAGTGCTCAGGCCCTAAGCTCAAGCCCAAGGACTGGCAAAAAAAAAAAAAAAATTAGCCTGAGATAAACTTGGGAGGCGTAAGAGGAACCACCTTGACTTCAGGGATGCAGATACAGGTCCATGTCCAGGCCATGGGGTTAAAGGAGGCTGGTAACGCTCCAATCTAATGGTTCTCAGGAACACCAGAGCAGAAGCTCAGAGGCAACCCTCCAGGTCCACAATGGTTAGGCAAGCCAGGCTCCCCTTTCCCACACAGCTCCACCTACACATGGGAGTTGGAGAACCAGCTTCTTACTGGTTTAGATCTTCTCTGTACACTCAGAGCCCATACACACATAAGTATCAAGTCAAGCCACAGCAGACCTCTTAGTCGTCCATGGCCAATCTACTGTTCTACTCAAACACGAGTCTCATCAGTTCTAAGAAAGAAACACTTGCAAACACAGGTCATCATCACCAAGGAGCTCTGGACTGATCAGATGGTGGTGATGAGCCAGCCCTGAAGCCCACAAAACAGAAAAGAGTCACTGTCAATGTGGGAGGCCTTCACGCAGCCCAGCAGGGCTCTGGGGCTGTGATTAGGAGACCTGCCACTGTTCTCTGCTAGGTAAAGCACTAGGCAGAGCTACCTCCTGCAGTCCTTTACAGTTCCAGGAAAGTTATTTCCTTTGTTCTAGTCAAATGTCACTGTTACCTGAATATTATCAAGAACTGGGTTAAGGTCTTTGGCCTAAGGCCGCCCAGCACAGCCCACCTGTGACAGCCTCTATAACCCTGCACTGACAGCCTGCCTGGGTGGGCCCCAGCACCAAACTCCTCACCCTCCCTGGCTGTGGATGTGGTAGGAATAAAGGTGTCTTTTAAAAGATTTTTGCCTTGGGCCGATAGTTTGGCCTAGTGGTAGAGTGCTTGCCTAACATGCATGAAGACCGGGGTTTGATTCCTCGGTACCACAGACATAGAAAAAAGCCGGAAGTGGTGCTGAGGCTCAAGTGGTAGAGTTCTAGCCTTGAGAAAATCCAAGGACAGTGCTCAGGCCCTGAGCCTGAGCCCAGGACTGGCAAAAAAAAAAAAAAAAAAAAAAAAAAAAAGATTTTGCCACTCTGGCCCAGTACAGCGACTCACGCCTGTAATCCTAGCTACTCAGGAGGCTGAGATCTGAGGATCAAGGTTCAAAGCCAGCCTGAGCACAAAACGACCAGAGACTCTTATCTCCAATTAACCTCTAGAAAACCAGAAATGGGGATTAGCTCAAGGGCAGGTCAAGCCTGGAGATGAAGAGCTCAGGGACAGCTCTTACGCCAAGTTCAAGCCCCATGACCCACAAAAAAGAAGAAAAAAAAAATGCCACTCTATTTTTTTTAGTGGGTCGACGGACTTGAATTCTGGGCCTGGGGGCTGTTCCTGAGGTCTTCAGCTCAAAGCTACTGCCTTACCCCTTGAGCCACAGCGCCATGTCTGAGATTTTGCCACTCTGATAGCAAGATCATGCTTGAAACAGTGGAATCTCAGGACCTGGAAAAGGAGAGGAATAAAAAATTCTACTTGTCATCTGTGTACAACCTCATCCTAACAAAATTTCATTCTTCACAGAACAGTCAACTCCATTTCATAGTCCAGAAAAATGAGGTTGCAGGACCAATGTACTCATCCCAGATCAAAGATCAGCTGTTGCCACCTTGAGTAACAGAAGCTGATTTTCCAAGAACGTCTGTGTCAAAGGCCTGACTACTAAGATGTAGCCACAAGACCCCTACTTCAGCAACAGCCTTTCATTCTCTGTGGCCCAAAGGATGCAGCCTGTCAAGAGCAACTGAGCAACTCACTAAGGATGGAAATAAGTGCCTCCAAGACCCCTTACTCCTCCCTCCCCTACTCCCAGCAACTTGCAGCATCATCTTAAAGAAGTAGCCCAGAGATGGTCCCTAGGCCAAAGCATACAGAGCCATTCCTGCTCTAGAATGGGAATCAGAGCCTTAACTAAACTTTACCTAAAGCAACAAGCGAGTAAATCCCACATGAAGGCAGAACAAACACAGGCATAGGACAGGAAAAATGCTCATTTTTTATGCCTTCTTTAAGCAATGAATGTCATGCCAGGGTACTGGTGGCTCACACCTGTAATCTTAGCTACTCAGGAAGCTGAGATGAGGACTGACATCCAAAGTCAGCCCAAGCAGAAAAGCCCATGAGACTCTTCTCTTCGATTAATCACCAAAAAAGCTGGAAGTGTAGTCCTCTCTCCAATCAAGTAGAACTCTCGAGAGCAGCACCCAGGCCCCGAGTTCAAGCCCTAAGACTTGGTAAGAGAAGAAAGAAAGAAAGAAAGAAAGAAAGAAAGAAAGAAAGAAAGAAAGAAAGAAAGAAAGAAAGAAAGAAAGAAAGGAAGGAAGGAGGGATGGGAAGGAGGGAGGGAGGTGGGGGGAGGGGGAGGAAGGGAAGGGAAGGGAAAGAAAAGATCATGAGTAGCTATCCAGAAAGTTCTTTCAAACCCACTTCAGCACTCTAGTTTTGACATCATTATCATTTGTTCTTTTTTTTTTTTTTTTGCCAATTCTTAGGCTTGAACTCAGGACCTAGCAATGTCCTTGAACTTTCTCAAGGCTAGCATTCTAAACCTTGAGCCACAGCACCACTTCCAGCTTTTTCTGGGTATATGGTACCAAGGAATGGAATCCAGGGCTTCCTGCATACTAGGCAAGCTCTCTACCACTAGGCTATGCTCCCAGCCATCACTTGTTCCTTCTTTCAACTGTAATCATATGACTCTGCTGTTACAACTGGGCAGGCCAAGGTGCACACAAACCAATCCCAGCTCTTCAATGTTCTCAGTACCACTCTCCAATGTTCTGCAGTGGCTCTGAACATACAAAGTCTTTTCATGATCCTCACTGTGGATAAAACTTATCCTGGCACTTTCAAGTCAGCAAATCCCAACTACAGTAACATTAATGTCTACTTACAAAACTGTCCTGACAAAGAATATCACAAATGGGTTTGCTAAAAACTAAATTCAACATATGTTCTTTAAAAACTCTTGGTTCGGGGCCGGAGTTTGGCCTAGTGGTTAAAGTGCTTGCCTAGCATGCATGAAGACCCGGGTTCGATTCCTCGGTACCACATACATAGAAAAAAGCCAGAAGTGGTGCTGAGGCTCAAGTGGTAGAGTGCTAACCTTGAAAAAGTCTAAGGACAGTGCTCAGGCCCTGAGCTCAAGCCCAGGACTGGCAAAAAAAAAAAAAAACTCGTGGTTCTTGGTGAGGGGCTGGAAGTTTGGTCTAGTTGTAGAGTGCTTGCCTAGCATGCACAAAAACCACCTCAAATCCTTCGTACCACATACATAGGAAAAAAAAAAAAAAAGCCACAAGTAGTGCTATGGCTGAAATGATATAGAGCTCTAGCCTTGAAAAAGCCCAAGGACAGTGCTCAGGCCCTGAGTTCAAGCCTCACAACTGACAACAACAACAACAAAAACACTCCTGGTGAGGCCACCAGTGGCTCAGGAGGCTGAGATTTGAGGATCCTGGTTCAAAGTCAGTTTGGGCAGGAAAAGTCCACGAGACTCTCACCTCCAATAAACTACTTAGAAAAAACCAGAAGTGGCACTATGGCTTAAGTGGGAGAGCTCTAGCCTCAAGTAAAAAGGAGCTCAGAGCCAGCACTACCCCCCCTCAAAAAAAAAAAACCTTTGGTTGAAACTTGGCTTGGCTTCAAGACCTCAGGATGAAATCCTGTGACCTCTAAGGAAAGAAGGTACAGCCCCATTCACACATCACTCAGCTGCCAATGAGCTGTCACTGCACTTGACACTTATGTGCAGCTTTGAGTCCTCCCCTAAGGCCTCCAGCCCCACCTTAGTTTGTCTCAGAGAAGTTATTAACCAAACAAGAACTTTGCTAGAAGCTACTTCAGTGTTGATCTATACATTTTTATTATGAAGGACATCCCTGTAAAAGCATCCCCCAATCAACCATATACATCTACTGCAATATTTATTATCTGTCACTGTGATTTTAATTAGAACTTCGACTTCAAGCGTTGGTAGTGGTTTAAACCACCCGATACTTGTTGAATTTTGGCTGTTATTGAAGTAACATAACTAATCAGAACTCCTCAAGAGATCAACTGAAGGAAAGAATGAAGAGATGAATTTAAGTCTGCCTTCCACAAAAGTCTACGGCAACTATAAAGAACAGATCTCCATCCATGCCACCCAAATGCGGGCAGGCCCCAGTCCGCTCTCACACACATGGAGACTGAGGCAAAAACACACAAGTGGTTTGTTTCATGGGACTGTCTCCTGATCACCCCAGCCTTAAAATTGAGATATTCACTGAGAGCAGTGACAGCCTTTTCAAAGCATGTCCTCCTCCTCCAAGGAAGAAATGGGCTGCACCTGTCAGGCCCTGGCACAGCACATCCCCAGACAGGCAGCCAGGTCTCTACCCAGGATGCCCCAGGCACTGGGCTTGCTCCCTGTGAAGGAGGCACTGCTACAGGACTCCTGGCAGAATGCTCCATAGGTAAACACAAAGTATGGTGGAGTTTCACACAAGCGGCTACCACCACAGAGTCCCTGTTTGCTTTCCGTTCAGGACTGGAACTTGAACTCAGCACCCGATGTGTGCAAACGCTCACTGACCAGCACGTCTACCACTTGAGCTACGCCTGCATGTATTTAAACCATAACTCAACACCCAGCCCTAGTTTCCACCAAAAGGTCCTGAGGCTCATCCTACACAAACCTAAGCCACCATCACCCCCAGCGAGCTTCTCCACACTCCCCCGACCTGTGCAGCCAAGTGCACCTCTGCAGGTGGGTGCCACACCCACCTCCTCGACCCGGGCCGCCCCTGGCAGACCCGGCAGGACCTTGGAACAGGGGCCCTGACCCTTGTGGGCTGCGGCAGGAAAACCTGGCCCAGGAGAGGGCACGGAGGCAGCCTGCTGCTCCCCGCTGCTCCCCGACGGCTGCCGCCGCCGCCGCCACCGCCGCGGAGAGCAGGGCCGCGGAGAGCAGGGCGGGCGCCGCCACTACAACCGCTGCACGTGTCCCGACACCCCGGGAGAGGACGCCGGGGCTCGGGGGGAGCGCTGGGCCGGGAGAAGGCTGGGCAGAAGCAGCACCCCACTAGAAATGGCCCCTCCGACCACACGCCGGGGCAGCGGAGCCGAGCCCGGCAGGGAAAGTTCAGAGGCACCCACCGCGCGCGGACACCGGATACCCCGGCCGCCAGAGCATCCCGCCGCCCTCCACGACGCCAAACGGCTCCTCCCGGGCGGACACCGCCCGAAGGCGGAGGGCGGAGGAGGCGGAGAACGCTCCCCGCTGGGCCGGGGGGTCACCGAGGGAGGGCTCTCGCCGCCTCGCGCCCCCCGCCCCTCGGCGCCCTGGCGACACCCCCGCGAGGCCGGTACGACCCGGGGCCGCGAGGACCCGACCGGGAGGCTCCGGGTGGCACGCGGACAGCGGCCGCCGAGCAGGGCGGCGAGCTCGCCAGCCGGCCCCGGGCAGAGCCGAGGACGGGGCCCCGCCAGCCCGGCGGCCCGGGCGCGGCCCCGGAGCCCGGCCAGAACTTCCCGGAACGAGCGGCGGGCGTCCCCCCGCCCCCCCGCCCGGCCTCCCGCCCGCCCCGCGCGTCCGTCCGCTCACCTGGGGGCAGCTGGAAGTTCTGGATGTTGGTCGGGTTCTGCGGCGGCTGCGGCAGGCGGGGGGCCAGCACGGTGGGCGTCAGGGTGGCCCGGATCCCGGCGGTGGTGGTGGCGGAGGGCGTCCGGGGCAGGCTGGGCGCGGCGGCGGCGGCGGCGGCGGGGCCCTTGGGCAGCCCGGCCGGGGTCCCGGGCGCGGGCTGCGGGACGCCGGCGGGGCTGGGCAGCGCCCCTGGCATGGCGGGCCCGAGCAGCACGCCGGCCGCCGCCGCGCCCGCCGCCGCCGCCGCCGCCGCCGCGCCCGCCGCCGGCCCCGCGGTCTTGGGCGGCTCGGCTTTGCCCCCCTGCGCGGGCGCGCCGACCCCCGGCTGCCCGCCGAGCCCCGCGGCGCCCCCGGCGGCCGGGGCGGGGACGGGGGCGGGCGCGGCGGCGGCGGCGGCCCCGTTCTGCGCGGCGGCGGCGGCGGGCGCGGGGGGCGCGGGCGCGGCGGGGTGGCCCGGCGGCCGGGCGGGCGCGGCGGGCGCGGGGGGCGCGGGCGGCGGGGGCGCGGCGGGCGCGGGCGCGGCGGGCGGCGAGGGCGCGGCGGGCGCGGGGGCCGCCTGGATGACGGAGCCGGCGGCGGGCGGCGGCGCGGGCCCGTTGTTGACCGGACTGACAGCAGGTGCGGCGTGCGGCGCGGTGGGCGGCGCGGCGCTCCCATTCAAAGTTTGCGCGGCGCCGGGGCCGGGCGGGCCGGGCTTGGAGGCGCCGGGGCCGGCGGGCGGGGCGGCGGCGGGCTCAGGCCCCGCGGCGGCGGCGGCGGCGGCGGCGGCAGCGGCGGCGGTGGCGGCGGCGGCGGCGGCGGCCGGGCAGGGCCCCGCGCTGGCCTCGGGCGGCGGCCTCAGCTTGGCGGGCGACGGCGCGGGCCCTGCGGGGACAAGCGGGCGGCGCGGTGAGTCGGGGCCCGCGCGCCGCGGCCCCCCGCCCGCCGGCCGCGCTCTACCTGCGGGGGGCGGCTCCGGCGCCGCTGCGGGCGCGCCCTCGGCGGGGGCGGCCGGCCCTGCGCCCGCGGCTCCGGCCGGGCTGCCGCTCACAACATGGTTCCCGAGCGCGCCGGCGGCCGCGGCCCGCAGCTCGGGCGTGCGCGGCGCGAGGTGGTGGTGGTGGGCCGCGCTGGCCGCCAGCTGCGACTCGAGCGAGCCCACCAGGTCGCTCACCACTTTCTCGTCCACCTCGCTGTTGAAGAAGACCTCGTCCAGCAGATCCGAGCCCGCCGCCATCTTTCCTCCTCGCCGCCGCCGCCGCCGCCGCTCGGCCGAGCGCGCCTGGGCAGGAGGAGGTTCCAGCGGGGCGCGGGGCGGGCGGGGGGCGGCGCGCGGGGCGGGCGGGGGCGCGGCGGGGGGAGGGGGCGCGCTGCTGCGCAGGCGCCGCGGCCGGCCCCGCCCCGGCGCTCGCGCGGGCGGCTGCTGATTGGCTGTGGCCTGCGCTTAAAAGGCGCGGCCAATGGCTGCGAGCGCCAGAAGCCGAGGCGCGGGCGGGCTGGCGGGGCCCGCGCCGGGGCGGGGGCGGCCGGGGACCCGGGCCGGCCCCGGCGGCGGGGCGGCGGCGGCGGCGGCGCTGCTGCGGTCTGGGCGTCCCCGGGCCGGCGTCCGGTGGCCGTGGCCGGGCTCGCCCTTTGTCTCCGCCGCCGCTCCAAAATGGCTGCGGCCCGGCGCGGCCGCGTCCTCCCGGGGCGCGGGCCGGGGTCGGAGCCGCGGCGCGGTGCAGCCCGACCCGGGCCCCGCGGGAGCCGCTGGGCGCGGTGGCGGAGCTGCGCGCGCGTCACGGCGCCCGGCCGCCGCCCGGGGAGGACGCGGCCGCGCCGGGCGCGTGGCGGGCCCGGCGGGCGGTGGGGCGTCTCCGCGGCGGGCGCGGCCCCTCCGAGCGCCCGCGGCCCCGGCGCCGCCGCCTCCCCGCCGGCTGGCCGCCCCGCCGCGCGGGGCTGTGCTCGCGCGCTCCAGCTCGGAGGCTCTCCGGACGGAAGAGCCCTGCCGAGGCCTCCCGGCCCGGGTCCGTCCGAGGCTGCGCACGGCGGGACCCTGGGGCCCCGCGCGGGCGGCGCGGCCGGAACCTTTTTGTTGGGCGCGTGGTGCCGCGGCGGGGACGCAGGTGCCCCGAGGCCCGCGCCCCGCTCCGGCTCGGTCCAGGGGACGGGGGAGGTAAGCATCTCTCCAGTCGGCTGCTGGAGCACCCGGGACGCGGAGGACCGGGGTTCACGGCCAGCCCAGGTCTGTGACCTCCACCGCTACAAAACCGAGGTGGCCGAAGACCCGGAGTCCGAGTCCTCCAACCCGCAGGAAGCGACGTGGGCCGGCTGTGGCCCTGAGACCACAGCCTGCTGAGCCGCCAGGGCCACCGGCGCGAGCCCCGCTCCGGGAATCGCCGCTAGGTTTTGGAGGAGCCGGCGGCCAGCACGTCCTCTGTGCAGCCTGTAGTGGGAACCTTCGTGTGGAGCTGACGCTGGACGCCATGGCAGACGCAGAGTGCAGGCCCCGGCCCCCAGGTTCACACCGCCCTGTGCGTAGAGCCGGGGCTAACACAGTCATGGCTCCTGCCGGCTCCTGGAGGATCTCAGTGGCTACCCTATTCTTGATGACCGCACTCTGGACCCCCTTGAGTTGCTGGTGGCCGTGGTTTAACAAGGGTCTTCGCAGGCTCTTCTTACAGACCTCCAAGCCTACGAGAACCACAGCTAACACCCTGCGTCTACACCCCGGGCATGAAACCCCACGCAGTGAAGAAGTCCTCCTGGCTCCCCACTCCCTGCCCGAACATCCAGAAGGCAGTAGCAACTGGCAACTTTTGGGGTACCTGGACACTTAGGTATAAACTTGTCTTTTTAAATGTGTGTGGTTAGGCATTGCCACAAGCATTTGTCACTTCTATAGTTTATTGCATAAAGGAGTCAAGACAAGTGTAACAAACATCGTGTGTAAATGTGAACGAATGTGATCAGGGAGGGGCAGACACACCCCCCCCCCCACTGTGCTAAAGACAAGCAGGACTGAGGACAAAATGACAGCTTCCTGGGGGCTTCTGTGGGGCCTTTCAATTTATTAAACAGTGCAATGCCTTTCCCAATAAAAAATGGAGCTTGAAATGCACTTGGGTAACTATAAAAAGAACTGTCAGTGACTCTTGTACAGTTCCAGTGTGTGTGTTGCCCACGTCTGTCTGAAATCCTTAACTGTAAAACGTTTGACGGCCGGGAACGTGGCCTAGTGGTAGAGTACGCGCCTAGCGTGCATGAAGCCCTGGGTTCCGTTCCTCGGTACCCAATACTCAGAAAAGGCCGGAAGTGGTGCTGTGGCTCAACCGGCAGAGCACTAGCCCTGAGCAAAAAGTGTCCAAAGACAGTGCCCAGGCCCATGACTGGTTTCCCCTCCCCGCCAAAAAAAAATAAAAACCCTTTAAGAAGACAGCTAGATAACAGCTGGGGGTCTGGGGCTGGCTGCCAGGCTCCACTTCCCAGCAGGCTTTTCTAGCCCTGTGTGGACTCTTCGACTGCTATGCAGCTTCAGCTCCTGTGCATGGCCAGTGCAGAGCCACAGCCAAGCAGCTAGCTTGTAACAGTTGTGTGGACACAGATGCACACACTTCCTACTTAGGGTTGCTGTGCTTCAAACAAAATTACCCTCTTCATTGTAGAAGCCTGAGGTCAGCCCTGGGCAGGACCACACTCCTGGGCTTAAGAGGAGTCTTCCTTGCGCTTCCAGTTTTTGGTGGCCACAGGTGGTTTTAGCTTTGTGGCAGCATCACTCCTATCTCTTGACTTCATCTGGCTTCTCCCTCTGCGCAGGTTCTCTCCTTACATTTTGAGAGAGGGTCTCACTTGGTTGCCTCAGATGTCTGTAAACTCTGGCTCAAGTATCCTCTCAGCCTCTTGAGAAGTTGACATTTGTTCTGAGGAAGCCAATCCTTATATTCTGAACTCACATCCAGAATGGTGGCCCGTGTGCATCCACAGGTATACATGAAAGCCAGTCATGGAGCTTGAACTCAGGACCTTTCCCAAGTCCAAGTAGAAAGCTTGATTCAACTCAAAGCTATCATCCAAGCCAGGCTCGGAAGCTTACTCCTATTGTCCTAGCTCCTCAGGAGGCTGAGATCTTAGGATCACGGTTCAAAGACAACCCGAGCAGTAAAAACCATGGAGACTCTTGTCATCGATTAACCACTAGAGAACTGGAAGTGGCCCTGTGGCTCACAGGGTAGGGGAGTAGCTCCGGGACAATGTCCAGGCCTAGAGTTCAAGCCCCATGACCAACAACAACAATGAAAGCTACTGTTCAACCACCACTTGAGCCACAAGTCCACTTCCAGCACTTTGTTGGTTCACTGGGAGATAGTCTCATAGACTGCCAGGCACCAGTGGCTCATACCTGCAATTCTAACTACTCAAGCCGCTGAGATCTGAGGATCACAGTTCAAGGCTAGCCTGGGCAGTAAAGTCCATGAGACTCATCTCCAGTTAACCACCAGAAAAACCAGAGGTGGCGTAGAGCACTGGCCTTGAGTTCAAACCCCATGACCGACAAATAAAAATATCGAATGCCTGGTGCCAGTGGCTCACACCTGTAATCCTGGCTACTCAGGAGGCTGAGATCTGAAGATTGTGGTTCAAAGCCAGCCCAGGCATGAAAAGCCCATGAGACTCTTTATTTCCAATTTATTTCCAGAAGACAGGAAGTGGTGCTGTGGTTCAAGGGGTAGGGCTGTAGCCTTAAGCTGAAGAGCTCACGGACAGTGTCCAGGCCCAGAGTTTAAGCCCCACAACTGATAAAAAAAAATCATAAACATTATTGCCCCTACTGGCTTTGAACCCCTCCATCCTCAGATCTCAGCCTCCTGAACAGCAGAAATTACAAGCATGCCCATCAGTGTCAGACCCAGAGTGATTGGTAGCTGTATGTAAACACTGCCTTAAAATCTATTTTTTTTTGTTTTGTTTTTTTGGATTTTTTTTTTGCCAGTCCCAGGGCTTGAACTCAGAGCCTGGGCACTGTCCCTGGGCTTTTTCAAAGCCAAAGCTCTACCACCCGAGCCACAGCACTATTGCCCTTTCCTCTTTTGTACCGTGGCCATGCAGTTGAGCAGCTTTAGTCCACCACAAGCTCTGTGATGTGTCCAAATCCATGGAGTCAACCAGTGCTAGGTTAAAACCAACAAAATGGTGAGCCAAAATACACCTTTTTCTTCATAAACCAATTTACCACAGGAAGTTTTTTTCTTTTTGCCAGTCATGGAGCTTGAACTCTGGGCCTGGGCATTGCCCCTGAGCTCTTCAGCTCAAGGCTAGCACTCTACCACTTGAGCCACGGTGCCACCTCCGGATTTCTAGTGGTTAATTGGGGATGAGTGTCACAGACTTTTTGTGCCCAGGCTGGATTTGAATCATGATCCTCAGATCTCAGCCTTCTGAGTAGCTAGGACTACAGGTGTGAGCCATCAGAACCCGGCCTACCTCAGGTATTTTGTTACAGTGACAGAAAGCAGACCAGCACATTCACTCTCCTGGAAACAGTTTTATCATTGACTATTAACTGGCAAACTACATAAAGCTATTAGATGCTGACCATTACGATGTCAATTACACTATAAAAAATAAGACCCTTACATACTATAATCCTAGCAATTGACAGATGATGATCATGAGTTCAAAGCCAGCTTGCCCAACAGAACAAGACTTTGTCTCAAAAAAATACTTTTACAAGAATATTAAATACAAGAGTATTAAAAACCAAAAGTGAGAGAAAGGGTATCAATGTATGTGAAGTAATGTACTTTCTATCTAGCGAATATAATGTAACCCTTCTATTAATTACAATAAAAACATATGAAAAAAGGTGATTTCCAAAGTAAAACTTTAGATTCCACTTGTTCTGTTGCTGTTTACGAAGGCTGACCTGGCCCCCCTCATCTCACTGAAAAAGCCAAGTGGTCCAGCACACCAGGAATCGCGCACAGGCCCTGAGTTTAAGCCTCAGAACGGGCAAAAAAAAAAAAAAAAAGACGTTGTGTTCCTATGTGAAAATGAAACAGAAGCTTAAGACTTGTTAAACTTGATTTGGGAAGAGAAGGTGGAGAAACAAGAGAGAGTCACAGAGATGAAATGAAACCCCTTTGTACAACTAGCTGCTAATAAAAATAGTGGTTTATAAAAACAAAAAGGAATGGGGAAACTGGGAACCAGTGGCTCATACCTGTGATCCTAACTCCTCAGGAGGCTGAGAGCTAAGGATCCTGGTTCAAAGTCAGCCTGGGCAGGAAAGTCCAATTAATCACTGGAAAACCGGCTCTAGTGGTAGAGTACTCGCCTTTAACAAAAGAGCTCAGACCCCTCTGGGAGGGGTCTCCAGACCTGGGCTGGGCCATTCCAGGCCTCCTGCCATAGGGCGAGGCAGGGCCCTGAGATTAAGCCCCACAACCAAAAAAACAAAGTTTTCATACAAATAGATGCCTGCACTCCCACCTGTAGCAGTGCCATCCACTAGTGAGTCTGCACCCCAGGGGTGCAGAGAATTGGGACAGCTGTAGGCAGTGACACAGGGAAGCTGGCATTGCAGGCACTGAGCTGGGCTCTGGACACACCAGATATGGTGGTTCTTCTGGAACCAGCACCCCACATTCACAGCCCTTTGCAGCCCCAGCCAGGAGGAATAGACAGAGAGGACACTTGTTCATGTGACAGGGTAACAGGCCTCTCTGAAGACACGGGAGCCTCTGCCCAGAGGCCTGGCCCAAGAGCTGCTGAGCTCAGGCAAAAAGGAGGGACTAGACTGGGAGGCTGGCTCTCTGCGCCCTACCCCCAGCCAGTGTGAGGGGAGGGCAGGGCAGGTGACTGTGGATTTGGACTTGTGGATTCTCTATGGAGGCAAGCAGGATTTCCTCACGGCAGTGTGAGAAAGGGGACAGACTACTGGTAGAGACCCGTTAGGAGGCCTGTCTTTGGGCAGCCCCCTGCACAGTGGATGGGAGCACAGGAGCAGCTGAACCTGCAAGTTCCTACATGGTGATATCCCAGGATCCAACCGGGCTAGGCCAGGGCTGGTTGCTGAGCCCAGAAGAAACCCCAATGGAGCAGAGGCCTCGTAATCCCCTCCCTCCCCAGGCAGCTTATGGAGCTTAGCCTCCTGGAGGTCACACATAACCTTGGCTGCGAGGTAAAATCCTGCAGGGCTGAAGGTAGATGAAGAGGGGGAGCAGGGCAGGGGAGGTAAGTCACCCTGGAGAGTATGGGGTGGGGTCTAAGTGGCAAACTGCAGGAAGAGAGTAGACAAGGGTGCTGGATTTGTGGGGACGGAGGGGTCAGCAAAGGGCAGGGAGTCGGGAAGAGGAGAGAGGCTGAAGACAGGGTTATAAAGGAGCTTCGGTCAGCCAGGTGTGCAGCCAGTGCAGAAACAGTGTGGTCACACCCTCAGCCTCAGTGTTGTACAACCTGTGCAGAGCCAGCCACTGGAGACTGTGTCTCCCATCCACGAGGATGGCTATCACGAAAAGAAGACATTAAAACAGGTGTGGGGCTGCGAGTGTGGCCTAGTGGTAGAGTGCTTGCCCCGCATGAACGAAGCCCTGCGTTCAAGTCCTCGGTACCTTATACACAGGAAAAGCTGGAAATGGTGCTGTGGCTCAAATGGTAGAGCACTAGCCTTGAGAAAGCCGAAGGACAGTGCTCAGGCCCTGAGTTCACGCTGCAGGACTGGCAAAAAAAAAAAATTACTGAGGATGTAAAAAAAAAGAAAAAACTGGACAACTCACACTTCTAGTGAGAGTATAAATGAAGTCACCACTTTGAGAAATATGCTGGTAGTTCTTCAAAAGGTCCAATCGCTTTCATATGAAAGCCCACCCTTAGGTATATATACCCAAGAACACTGAAAACATCCATCCACACAAAACCCTTGTCTACCAAGTTCATAGCAACGTTGTCCCTCGTAACTCCAAAATCAAAACAGCCCAAATGTCCAGCAAACAATGAAGGAATAAATATGGCAAAGCTACATGGTAGACTATTAGACGACAATAAAAAAAGAATGGTGTCTGACTGTGCCATCCGAAAGGGGCCAAATACTGAGACCACAGCTTACATGATTCTCCGATGAATCCACAGGATGTGGATAGGGGATTGCCTGGACCTGAGGGAGGGGAAAGAGTGGGTGCTGGGTATTTTGAATGGGGAGGGAAGGTTGTGGTAGAAATGTTCTGAAATCCATCATAGGCATGGTTTACAATGTCGAACACGGCCCAAAAAATATTGGATTGTATTTTTTAAGGGGTGAATGATTACCCATAAAGCTGTTAATTTTAAGGTACAAAAGGCGCAGTGTCTCACGCCTGTAATCCTAGCCACTCAGGAGACTGAGATTGGAGGATCCTTCATTGGCTAACGTAAGTAGTTGTGGCCTCTGAAAGTCCACTGGCACTTGTTAGGAGGTTGTATCCAGGTAGCCCTCGCTCACACCAGCAGTGCCACTAGGGAGGAGACAAACTATGCCAACAGCAAAGCAGTGGTCTTGGGCCTTCTGTCACTAGCCATCGAGGAGCACATGGCCACCCTGAGTAAATGGCTTGGACTTGCTCATCCTGGGAGGCGTGGGACAGGCTCTGGTCCTGCCTTTCTCTCTCTCTTCCTCCATCTCTAACAGAAATACAGTCCAGTTCCTGGCTCTAGTTTAACAGGTACCAAGGCAGCTGAAGAAATCTGGCCTTTCCTGTGGGACGCTTTAGGTCTGAAGATGTGGCCCTAACTCAGACAGACAGAAAGCCTGCCCGAGGCCCACTCCAGAGGAGGCTGCCACAGGAAGGCCACAGCAGACCAGAGCTGCCTACCAACTGCTATCGTCTCTCCCTCTATTGGCCTTGCACCTGCAAGATGGCCCCATATTTTTTTTGTGCCAGTCCTGGTGCTTGAACTCCAGATCTGGGCACTATCCCTGAGCGACTTTTGCTCAAGGCTAGTACTCTACCACTGGAGCCACGCGTCTACTGCCAGCTCTGTGGTAGTGTTTGAAACAAGAGTTTCCCAGACTTTGTTACCTAGGGTAGCTTCGAACAACTATCCTCAGATATCAGCCTCCTGAGTAGCTAAAATGACAGGAGTGAACCATCAGCTCCCTGCTTTCTCTCCACCTTGGGGACCTCCTCAGCCCAATGACACATGTACAGGTGGCCATGACATAGCGCCCCCCCCCCCAGATTGATCCCTGCCAGGGCCGCAGAGACAGCCTCATTTCTCTACACTGGCTGGCTCTGCTCAGAGTCAGGTTACCACCCTGTCCAATCAAGAGGGGCCAAGGAGATGGCAGCCAGATTCCACAGGGCACCCTGCCCATCTCCCAGACAGGGGTCGTGGGTCTCCACAAATGACACCTGGGGACTCCCTAGAGCTTTCCCAGATGGAAGTATTTACTATTCCCTAAATACTGACAAGGCAGAAGTGGAGAGGGGCTGATAAGTTTCCTTCAGGAAAGGGAGCTCCCAGCCTCAGGCGGTCAACTTCAAGTCTGGTCACCCTCCTCTCAGGTGACCTCCCAGACACTGCCGAGCTCTTTCTGTCCCGTGTGGACCTCCACCCTGGATGTCCTCAGAGCTTCCCACTGGACTGGTAGGGGCTTTGCATCCCAGTGGCTCAGACATCTTCCTAGTCCAGGGCTCTCCTTTCCTGGTCCTGCTCCCTATTCAACTTCCCAAAGGTCTCTGGCCATCTCAGCCTCTATTTCCTAGAATCCCCAGCTTCCTGAGATCACAGACAGAATGGCCTAGATAAGCTGGCCTGACCAGACCTCTCACATCACCCCCATCCCTGGTTCTAGGTGAAGCTCAGACAGCCTTGCCTTGGTCCGTGGTTGAGGTTTTCCCTGGAAGTGATCTAGAGCCGTGAGCAGATCGAGCTGGTGCCAGAGGGGCCTATGGCAAGGACCACACCAGCTAGAGGCCAGAGATGTCAAACTGTCTCAGGTACTTGAATCAACGATGGCACTGGAGAGCTGTTAACAGAGTGGAGTTGCCCATTAGAGATGGATAATGCAGGCAATTAACAAACAATTGAAAACAGAGTGCGAGGGCCAGCTTCAAAGCCCTCATTTCAGGTGGAAAGGGCAGAAAAAGCTCAAACCCAGATTTGATGGCCAAAGTGGCTGGATTTCAAAGATGAATTTTAATTTAACATCCAGCTCATGTAGGCAACTGCTAGGCCCCTCCAGAGCAAGGCAGGGGGCAGGCTGAGGCTGGAGTCAGACCCCTCACCTGCCCCTAAATCATGTGAGCCACAGAAAAAGCCCATCTCTTCCCCAAAGGGAGGAGTGTCTGCCTGCATCCCGTCCCCGGAAGCGGACTTGTCCCAGCATAGCCCACTATGGGTATGTGAGACTGAAGGTGGAGGCTGCTCTCCCAGGGCTCAGGCAGCACACACTGCCCACCCTGGGAGGATGCCTATGGCACTGGAGGTTGAGGGGCTTGGGCACCGTGCTGTGCCCTCACCGGGTTGTTTCTGTGAGTTGACAGGCTCAGGGAGGGCTCAGCTCTTTGAGGTCTGTCACTGACAGAGGTGACAGAGGAGGTGGAGTGGAGGAGGCAGGATGCCTACACATCCTCCTGTGTTGGGCTGACTTTGAATAGAGATCCTCAGGTCTCAGCCTCGTAAGTAGCTAGGACTACAGGTGTGAGACTCCAGCGCCCAGCTTCAAGTCTGACATTCACTAGCAAGAATCTGGAATTGGGGCTATAGCTCACGTGGTAGAATGCCAGCCTTAAGAAGTTAAGGGAGAGTGCCCTGACTCTGAGTTCAAGCCCCCACAGCAGTAGTGTAGAGCTATTTCCTAGCATGTGCGAATGAGGCTCCAGCTTCCATCTCCAGCATCTCCGCCCCTCAGAACCAAGGGGCCTGGCTGAGCAGCTGCGGGCGGCTGGGGAGGACCTGCAGCTGCAAGCACTTGGGACCTACCTCAGCTTTCTGACACGTGACTTCTCCAGCAGCCCCGGGCAGCAGCTGAGTCAGACAGTGGGAGGACCACCTGGTCGCTTCTGTGCAGGGTTGGGTTCGACACCCACAGGCCTCTGTTGGCCTGGCTGAGAAAGGGGCAGATGTGCATCTCAGCCAGGAACTCCCACTTCTCTTCCCACAAGCATTACTTGCCACCTGCTTCCCAGCCTGCATCTTCCCCTGGGGTCTCTGGGAGATGCAGGCTAAGAGGGCTCCTGGAGTCACTTCCCAAGTATTAAGACGAGAGGTTTCCCGGTCAGGGCTTGCATCCCGTCGCTGCTGGGACGAGCATCTTACCTGATTGCCCCGGCCCTGCGCTTCCTCTTGATACAACGGGACAACGATGAAACGTGCTCCTTGGAAGTGTTGCTTGGAAGGTTGTGCAGGTAGATGCTTTAGCCCAATGCCCAGCACACATGCAGCAATAATAATTTCCACCTGCTACTGGTTTTCCTTTGAGCACTCAAGGTTTTGACTGCATCCACTTATCCTTCGATTCGATTCAGAAGGTAGAATGCATGGTCTGACAACATCAGGGCAGGGACAGTAACAAGTGGGTTGAAGGTCAGGAGTTGGGGTTACCTGAGGGTGGGAGGTGGGTGGCTGCTGTCCTCACGTAAGCGCATGGCCAGCTAGCATCACGGGTGGGCTCTATACATAGCAGCCGCAGGCGGCCCCCCCTCCCTTTCTGGAAGGGCCTTGCTAGTCCTGTCTGCATCAGGTCTATCTGCCTTGCTCCTCTCAGCCTGGGCAACTGAACTCAGAGAGAGTAGATACTTGGCTCAGCTGAGAAGGAAAGAGACTCTGTCCCTGAACTGAGATGTGAGCATTCGGTTTCCAGCCACAACCAGCACTATAAACTTTGGGGATTCATCTCATCTGGGCCTGGGGGATGAGGAAGAGCCACTTTGGCAAATGCTTTGGGAATTTCTCATAATGTTACAAAGCTGTGTGGTGGTTCTTTTGGAATTAGTGCGTATTTTAAACCTTTACACTATCAGAGTATGTAAGAAACACCTCAATAAAACTTTCAAACAAACAAGTAACTAAGGAATATTATATAGGATAGAATATGGCTCTGAAGCTGCACTGCTGATCAATGCCACTTAAAAGAACGCTGTAGGGGAAGGAGTGGTTGGGAGAGGAAAAACTAGGAGAAAATGAGGGAATATATGACACTGTTTAAAAATAAATGTACTCATTACCTGAGTTATGTAACTGCCACCCCTCTGTATGTCACCTTTACAATAAAAATTAAAAAATAATGCTTACATATTCCATAAAACCAGCACCTCCCTCCAATTACCCCGTTGATATTTTCCATTTCATTCATTGTATTCCTTGACCATGATAAAAAAAAAATCATCTGAAACACATGATTTTTTTTTGTGGGTCATGGGGCTTGAACTCAGTCTGGGCACTGTCCCTGAGCTCTTCAGCTCAAGGCTACCACCCTACCCCTTGAGCCACAGCACCGCTTCTGGTTTTCTAGTAGTTAACGGGAGATGAGAGTCTCGGGGACTTTAGTGCCTGGGCTGGCTTTGAACCTTGATGCTCAGATCTCAGCCTCCTGAGGAGCTTGGATGACAGGGTGAGCCACCGCGCCGGGCACATATGATCTTTTACTGTTGGTCTGTACTCCATAGATTTGGCCACTGATTACATCTATCTGAGGTTCGAAAACATTGGCAAAAAACAAACCATTAAAAGATACTGTAGAGGGGCCGGGAGTTTGGCCTAGTGGTTAAAGTGCTTGCCTAGCATGCACGAAGACCCGGGTTCAATTCCTCGGTACCACATACATAGAAAAAAGCCGGAAATGGTGCTGTGGCTCAGATGGTAGAGTACTAGCCTTGAGAAAATCCAAGGACAGTGCTCCGGCCCTGAGTTCAAGCCCCAGGACTGGCAAAAAGAAAAAGAAAAAAGATACTGTAGAGGGCCAGGAGTTTGGCCTAGTGGTAGAGTGCTTGCCTAGCATGCATGAAGACCCGGGTTCAATTCCTCTGTACCCCACATACATAGCAAAAAAAAAAAAAAAAAAAACCCGGAAGTGGTGCTGAGGCTCAAGTGGTAGAGTGCTAGCCTTGAGAAAGTCCAAGGACAGTGTTCAGGCCCTGAGGCCAAGCCCAGGACTGGCAAAAAAAAAATAAATGAATAAATAAAATAAATAAATAAAAGATACTGTAGAGCAGTCAGGTGGCTCACGCCTATAATCCTAGCTACTCAGGAGGCTGAGATCTCAGGGTCCCAGGTCAGAGCCAGCCCAGGCACTAAAGTAATAAAGTCCATGAGACTCTTACCTCCAATTAACCGCTAGAAAACAGGAAGTGGTGCTGTGGCTCAAGGATAGGGCCAGAGCCTTGAGCTAAAGAGCTCAGGGGCAATGCCCAAGCTGAGTTCAAGTCCTATGACTGACCAAAAAAAAAAAAAAACCATACTGTAGTGGGATGTTAATGGCTCATGCCTGTAATCCTAGCTACTCAGGAGGCTGAGATCCAGAAGTTTCTAGGCCCTGATTTTAAGCTCCTGTACACATACACACACACACACACACACGCGCGCGTCTCTGTCTCTGTAACTCAGCAGCACTCTCACGGTAAATAGAATTTCATGTTTTAGCGCATGCAAAGTATATTGGTGTTAGCCTCTAAAAGGGCGATGTGTTTGAGATGTCAGCTTCCCCATCTAATTGCTCATATCTGCTTGCCTGTCTCTGTTGGGGCAGCATTGCCACTATCTGCCTTCCTGGTCCTGTGCTTGTCAAAGGAGCCACAACACAGCTGTTGCTCTCCAAGTAGCTAAGGCAGACACAGAAGGAAAGGGTTGTGGTGTTAACAAGCCACACTTGCACAAGAGTAAAAACAGCCAAGTCTCTAAGCAGCAGCCTTCCTTGCTCTACCCTACCACTTGGGCCAGGTGGTGAGTCTTAGACGGGGCGAGAGTCCTCTGTCAGGTAATGGAGCACTGTGGGTTGAAGACAGGTTTGAAGCTTGGGCCTCTGTTAAACATGACCTCATCTGGAGAAGGGGGTTCTGCCCAGCAGACACTCCGCAGAAAGAAGTGCCCAGGTAGGCTTCTTGGTTGCCATGGCAACCCTCTAAGCATCCCAGAAGTGAAAAAGAGAATGAAATGCCAGTGAAGATGGCCTTGGAGATTCTGCGCTGTCTGGTGTTTCCCAGGAGCCTCGGGTCCTTCCACCTTGTGGCTCACTGGCTGGTGATTACCAAGTGAGTGGGCTTGTGGGACCTGCCCGCGGACACCGTGTCTGTATAAATTACACCAGTGGACTCCTACTTCAAGTTTTAGTCTAGCACAACTGCTCCTCTACTGAGGTCCTTCCCCAGCATTCTCCATTCCTGCTGTGGGTGTGACACCGGGAACGAACAGCAGGGCCTGCATTCCTGGACCTGGGCACTGTGTATATTTTTAGCTTCTGCCCTTTGTGGGCACCTTGCATTGTGACCCATGTCCTCAGCTGAATATGTAAGAGCTTGGGGCACCTGGAAGTCTCTGTAAACAGCACCCTCTCCCCTCCCTTGATCTCGAGTCTTCGATTTGAGCTGGGGCCCTGGATCCAAAGCTCCCTCTCCCCTCCTCCTCCTAGGCTTGAAGTCAGGGCCCACACATTGTCCCCAAGCTTGCTCTTTTGCTCAAAGCTAATGCTTTACCACTTGAACCACAGCTCCCACTTCTGGCTTTGTAGTGGTTAACTGGGAAATGAGGGTCTCACAAACTCTCCTGCCAGAGCTGGCTTCAAATCACCATCCTCAGATCTCAGCCTCTTAAGTCTAGTCCTATACTAACACTAGGACTTTAGGGGTGGGGCCCTGGAGCCCAGCCCGCTCTTATGGAGAGACAATCAGTATCTGTCAGTGGAGAGTTCAGCTCGTTTCCCAATACACGGAGAGGCTTGAGGTTCAGGAATGAGAACCATGCTTCGGATTCCAGTCAATTAAAGCTCTGTAAGCTTACTCAGGAGGCTGAGATGGAGGATCAGGGTCCAAAGCCAGCTGGGGCAGGAAAGTCTGTGAGATTCCGACCTCCAATTACCACTAAAGAAACTGGAATTGGAGCTGTGGCTCAAGTCACAGACTGCCAGCCTGAGAGTCGAGGCCCGATTTCAAACCTTAGTATGGGCAGCCATGTGTGCTCACCCTCCCCACGACTGCTCACTGTGAGCAGATCAGGGCCCTGTGGCACCCCCGCCATCCTCTCGGGTTCCTGAACTGGACGGAAGAGGGGAGAGGTCAGCCGCCAGAAGGTCCCTGGGTGTTGTTCTGGGCGTTGGGGGCTTCCGCTCCCCCTCCCGGGGCAGGGTTAGGTTTGCAGTTTGCCGTCTAAGTACTGGGAGCAATTGTTCGGGAGAAATCCTAGCTGCTGGGAGGTGGTGCTGTGGCTTCAGGGGGAGGGCGGCCGCCTGGAGCCGAACAGCTGGGGCTTCAGGACCACGACCGACCGTGCGGAGCTCTCAACCTCCCGGCCCCAACGCTGGGCGCTACCCACGCCCGATGTCCTCGTCGCCAGCGTGGACGCCCATCGGACGAAGCTCCAGGGGAAGGGACGGGAAGCGGGCGCCGAGGATCGCGGCTGGAAGGCGGCCGGGCCGGGCGTCTCCTCTCCACCCGCGCCCAGCCCGCCGGCAGCGCCGAGCGCAACCGCCGGGCGCCGGGGCCCGGGTGGCGGCTCCCTGTCCTCGCGGGCCGCCCCCGGCCCCGGCCGACACCCTACAGCTCCGGGAAAGCAAACCCGACCCGGCTCCCGGGCTCCGAAGCTCCGCGGCGTCCGGGCGGGGGCGGGGCCGACACGCGCGGGGGCGGGGCCTCCGAGCTCCGCCCCGCCTCCCAGTTTACAAACAGCGACTACCCGCTCTTCCTGCGCACGCGCACTCCTCCCCGTCCGTCCGGCTTGCTCCCAGCCACGCGCGGGGTCCGCCGGGAGCCAACCGTAGAGGGCGGGGGAGGGGGGGTGCAGGGGGGGGCGGAGAGCCGGAGAAGCCAATCTTCCCGGCCGGCGGCGCCCTGCTGCGCAAGCGCGATCCCACCCCCAGCCCGGCGGCGCTGCCACATTTAAAGGGCGGCGGGCACGGGGAGCCAATCAGTGGGGAGCGTGCGGGGGCGGCGCGTAGCGACGCGAGGTCCCGGATGTGGCGCCGCTCCTCCCCCGCTCAGCCCGCAGCCCCGCGTCGCGCTCCGCCGCTCCGCTCCGCTCGCTCTCTCGCTCTCTCGCTCGCTCGCGGACCGTCCGCAGGCCCCTCGGGGGCGGCGGGAGGCGCCCGGGCGAGGGCGGCGGCGGCGCGGAGTAGCCCGGAGCGGGCGGCCAGGCGACCGCGCGGTGGCCGAGCGGGCGGAGCCCAGCGCTCGTACCCCGCGCCCGGCGCGCCCCGGCCGCCGCCATGAGCGGCTCCTCGGGCACCCCGTATCTGGGCAGCAAGATCAGCCTCATCTCCAAGGCGCAGATCCGCTACGAGGGCATCCTCTACACCATCGACACCGACAACTCCACCGTGGCGCTCGCCAAAGGTAGCGGCCGCCGCGCGCCCAACCGCCGCCCCAACAGCCCGGGCGGCCCCGCCGCGCCGGGACGGACGGACGGCCGGCCCGCCGGCGCGACCCTCGCCCGGTCCCCGCAGCACAATGGGCTTCCCCGCGCCCGCGCCGGGCTCGGGAGGACGGGGCTGCCCGGCCGCCGCCCTCGGCCGCGCGGACCGCCGGGCAGGAGGCCCGGCGCACCCCGAGGGGGCCCCCAGGGCGGGGGGAGCTCGGGCCCGGCCCCGCGCTCCTGGAGCTCGCGGGCGGCGGCGGCCCGCCGCGTCCGGGCGGAGCCTCGGGCGGTTGCAGCTCGGGCTCCCAGTCCTCCGAATTGGGCTGCGCTTGGCGGCAGACGCCTGTGGGCGCCGCCGCCTTGAGGGGCGTTGGAGGGTGCCGAGAGAAGGCAGGAGTCGGTGTGTGGGTGCAGGCAGCCTCTTTGTCTTGGTTCTCCAGAGCCCGCGGCCGCGCGCGGAGCCCTGGCGGTGCCCTCGGCCCGCCCGCCCGCTGGCCCTCTGGCCCGCCGGCTGGGTGCAGCCTCCCGGACCCGGAGAGCCTGTCTCTGAAGCTCGGGGCGCAGGCTTGGGTAGACTGCAGCGCTGCAGCCGAGTTGAGCACTGTTCAGCTGGGTGTCCGCTCGAACTCTCCAGGCTGTAGTACTTCTGATGGAAACATGGAGGCACAGCGTAGGCCTCGGTCCTCTTGTGTGCCCGTAAGGGGCAGAGCCCTGGATCCCTAGGGCAGAGCAGCGAGATGTAGGACTCCTGGATTTCTGCCAGGACGATTCGTACTCCGAAAGGGTCACTTGGGCTTCCATTCCACGTAGACAATGGAGGCTGGTGTTGGGGGGGGGTCCCACTTCTAGGACCCCCCCTTTGTTTCTGTGATCTACTCAAAGCTGATTGTGTACAGGAGGGTGGGGTAGCATCCAATTTATTGGTTCTTGTCTATCAATGGCCTTCCTAGCCTCAGCTATTGCGATGGGTCAGGCCCAAAGCCACTGATGCTGCTCTGAGGTCAGATGTGAGTAGGTAGGTTTTGCAGAACAAACCCCATTTCCTGTGAGCTTTGCATATTGGCGTGTTTGCCCTGGAGAACATGGAGCTTTGCGAAATTTTTCGTGAAATTTTCCTTGTCATCTTCTTTACCTGCAGTCACCCCAAGCGTCACCACCTAAACCTTGTAGGTTTTGCCCTCCAGGAATTGGGACTGTGTAGCTGTTGAGTTGTAACCAGTGTTCTGTGTTGATCAAGGCAGAGCCCTCCCCCCACATCCCCAGACTTCCAGAAGTCTGGACAACACTCGTGTCAGAGGATGGATGGAGTGAACTGGGCCTAGGATGACAACTTAACCCTTCTTTTTCTCAACCCCTAAGTGAGGTCCTTTGGTACTGAAGATCGTCCCACAGATAGGCCTGCTCCCCCACGAGAAGAAATTTATGAGTACATCATTTTCCGGGGCAGTGATATCAAAGATATCACTGTGTGTGAACCTCCAAAAGCTCAGCACACACTCCCTCAGGATCCTGCTATTGTTCAGGTAAGGGTGCTGCCCACTGCTGCTTCTAAGACAAGCCAGCTTCCACGTGGAACTTGGTGTCATCTGTTTGGCCAGCACATTCAGAGTGGCTCAGAGCGTTCTAGGAATAGCCCTTTAGAAAGCGGCCTTGTTTTCATGGTGGTGGTTGATATTCCTTCCCATGCAGGGTGTTACTGATACAATGTATAGAGGTGTATAGAGTATGTTCCACCTGCTATGGCTTCTGGGGGAGGAGGGAGGGAAGGCCTGCAAGTTGGTGTATGTGATGTGCCCGAGTTTCTGCTTCTGATCTGGCTTGGAGTTGGGGTGCCTGAGGGTATCTTATGTGGAGAAGTCAAGTCTTAAATGGCATGAGATGCTTGCAGGGATGACAGGACTCCCTGTCTTAATAGTGTCCTGTTTTTCAGTGCAAGGTCGTGGGATGCGGAAGTTGCAAGTCTTAAGCCATGTGCCTGTTTGCTAGGCTATGGCCCAGGAAAGCTGGGGCCAAGACGAATATTTCCGCCACTTGTATATGTAACTTACCTTGGCTTCTCCAGGGCTCATGCTGCACTGGGTTCTGAAAGGAACAGGCTGGGTAGACTCTACTTTGGGAGTACTTGGAGGAGCCCAGGGTAGACTTGTGGAGCTTTTGAGGGTGGGTACCCAAGGGCTCCAGAAGAGAATCAACATAGGCAGCAGAATCCAGACCAGGCCTGAGATGAGAGGACAGTCAGGGGAGCCACGTGGTGAAAGCGTCTGGGTGGGGAGTGTGCTCCTGGCGGCCCGCAGGTGGACATGGAGGGAAGTGTGATGTCAGTAGTATCTGTAGCTACACCTCTGCTGTGGTGGGAGCCAGGCACGGCTCCAGTTCAAGGTATCTCTTCCTTTTGAGGAGTCCAGAAATCTGATGGCAGAGGGAGCCGTTCAAGGGGTTTCAGCAGAGGTAGAAGTTCATGTTGGAACACAGTCAAGTACAACTAGGAATGCAAGGTTGGGGAAAAGCCACTTGGACCCGCACTGGGAACTCCGCAGGGATCCCCAGCGCATCAGGCTTACAGAGCTGGCACTTGGTTCGCATCTGAGCAAGTGCTCTGCGTGCAGACTCAAGGGGTGACAGGAGCACCATGCACTGCTCTCATCCTTGTGTCTTGTTGTCCAGTCTTCCCTGGGCTCTGCTTCTGCCTCGCCCTTCCAGCCACATGTGCCTTACAGCCCCTTCAGAGGGATGCCATCCTACGGCCAGCTGGCGGCCAGCTCCCTGCTCAGCCAGCAGTATGCTGCCACCTTAGGTCTAGGTGAGTAACTGTTTCTGATCAGCTACCCCTGCCTGCAACCAGCAGGAAGTGGAACAACAGACCCTGAGGATGGGGACATGTCTGGGTGGTGTTCAGCTCCTATAACGTTGGTCATGTCATACCACAGGTGTGATAAATTACCCCGAGCAGCTTCAGCTTATTAGAGTGTTTAGTAACTGTTCAGCATGGGGCAGGAGGCAGTCCTGTGTTTTGCACCAGATGTCCCAAATCCAAATCAGAATTTGAAATGTCTGAATGGAAGTGTTTCTGCATCTGCCTCAAAAAAGAAATGCTGACATATGTACTTTCAGATGAGTTCTAGCTGTAGGCACATCTGTAAGCCTTTACTGCCCTGTCATCCTTTTACATCCTGTATCACTAAGTCCTTTGCTCAAAAATGGCTTCAGTCAAGTTGACCAGTCCCAGAGCAAGAGTTAGATCAACCTTGTCCTTGACCAGGACACAGCCCTGTAGGCATATTTAGAATAAAGAACTGGAAGTGGTTCACGTACCCTTGCTGTGGCTTCAGCATGAGGCAGCCAAGACAAAGGGCATCTGTTGGGTCCTGAACCAGTTCTTTTTGTCTTCATTGTCATTCCTAGTATGACAAGTGTCCCGTCAGCCTGGCTCACTCTAAGATATGTTTGTATGACCAGAGTGGCCAGAAAGAGGTTGCTTGGCTCTTTCCAAGCTTATTAAACACAAGACAAGTATGTCCTGACTTATTTGTGTGCTTTCTCTTCTTTAGAGAAGTTGGTAAGCCCTCCAGCCTCAGCCGCTGCCTCCAGCCCTAGTTCTTCTCCATCTCCACAGCCCGTTTCAGAGCTTGACATGTCCTCAGAGCCACCTCAGCTTGCTTCTAAGGGTAACAGCAGTTTGGAGAACTAACTGCATGCTGTCTTGCAGATCATTCTGAGAGCAGAGGGTAAACTGAGAGCAGAATGACAGGAGCCAAGGCAGGTCGTTAACCAGCCCAGGGATCAGAGGGTAAACTGAGAGCAGAATGCCAGGAGCCAAGGCAGGTCATTCACCAGGCCCAGGGATCAGTGACACTGCTTCATTTGGTTTAGCACATAGCCCGATTTATAGACATTCACGGTTTCAAAGAAGGGGTGAGGAAGAGTCGTTGGAGCATTTGTTCACTCTGCCTGAGTCCGGAGTCCGTTTTGACCTGTCGGTGCCCGCTGTGCAGGGAAATCACTTTGAACACAAAGCTGTTTCTCTTGGGTCTGATGGGTTTTAGATAAGTTTTGCATTGCTGTGGTGGAATTAAGCAACGTGTAGTTCACTGTGTCAGGACATTCAAAATTTGAATGAAGCATCCCCTGCTGCTTGGGTGAACAGTATGAAGGCCAGCTGGTCAGGGCCAGTAGCCTTGGTGGGGTTTCTTGGCCTCCCTCACATTCTCGCTTACTTTCAAGTTCTGATACTTAGGCTGCCAATTGTGCTCTTCTGTTGTACATGCGGCACCATTCAACACTTCAAACCTTCATTGTTACCAGACGTAGTCTAGGGGGTTACCTGGGATGCCTGGCACATTAGCACTGTCGGACTGTCTGTGCACATATTGCATCCTAAGTCCTGCTGTACTTTGCTGTTGAGTTAGAGCAGTCGTAATCATGGTAGGTTCGCCTGTAATACTAGCTACTAAAGCAGAGATTGAGAAGGTTGTGGTTGAGGCCGGCTGGGGTAAAAAGCCCCCAACAAGGTGGGCGAGCCCAGCTGTCACAGGACTGTAGATGTGAGGATCGTCGTCTAAAGCTGACCTTAGGCAAAAATGTAAGACCCTGTTTGTAAAAACTAAAGCAAAAAATGCTGGGACTGTGGCTCAAGTGCTAGAGTGCCAGGTGGGAGCCCTTGAGCTCAATTTCTAGTAACACCGAGAAAAAGGAACTTTTCTTAGGACTAGATATAAATGTGCCAGGGGCAGGAGTGTTTTAATTGGTGTGGGTTCAAGAAGCACACGAACCAGCCAGGCACCAGTGGCTCACACCTGGAATCCTAGCTCCTCAGGAGGCTGAGATCTGAGGATCATGATTCAAAGCCAGTACAGGAGGAAAGTGAGACTCTTAGTTCTAACCACCAAAAAGTTGCAAGTAGAACTGTGGTTCAAATTGTAGAATCTCAGCCTTGAGCAGAAAAGCTCAAGGACAGCTTCTAGGTCCTGAGTTTTTAAGTCCCAGTACTGGCACACACATGCATAGCCAGGATTCTTGATCCTGTCTGTGCGCATCTGTCAGGACAGCCAAGCCAAGGGATATGATAGGCCTGAGAAGGTGGTCCAGGTTAATCCCATCAGAACTGTGTGGATAACCACACTGGCAGTGCTTCTCTGCATCTTGTTCTAAGGAGTTTCTCTAGTTTCTGGCCAGTGTACAAAATAGCAATACAAGTGCCTCATTTCTTCTTTCATTGGACTGTTACCAGTTTAGTTGCCTCATGGACTCACTTTGTCTCATGTCTCTACTCACTTCCACCTGCTTGCTAAGTAACTTCCCTCTTGAGCACTTCCTAGGGATCTTGGGAAGCAGTGCATGGGGCGGTGGCTCTGTGTACTCTCCCAGGTTCGGAGCTACCCCTAGGGTGGTGTCTCACAGTCCTCTGGGTATAACGCCTTATCGAGGTCACGTGGGAGGTCTCCTCACTTGATGAGGAGCCTGTATTTACTCTTGAGAGGCTATGGGCTACTTCCTTCATTGCAGTCAGTCCTTACCATTTCATCCTATTACAAACAAAAATTCTAGAATTTAACTTCAAGGTCTAATCACTGAACCTTCCAGAAGATCTGAGTAGAAGGCTGGTTCTTCCCCAGCCTGGACCAGAATGATACAGAGTCTCTGATTCTGAATTCTTCTCCAGGCTGTTGAGCCTCTGTGGATGAAATTCATTGTAAACCCCTGGAGAGGAGGTGCCTGTTTACAGGCATTACATTTTCTTCCCTTTCTTGGGATTCCCATAGCTTGGAGCTCAGGGTTGGGGGTCCCAAGATCAGTTGACTTTGGCGCACCCTGTGACTTGGCCAGCTGCTGCCTGGACTAGCATGGAGGGAAAGGGCTGGTCTAGGGACGCGCACCCTGGATTTAGGATGTGCTTAGAGGGCGCTAGGCAGGGGCTCTCTCCTGCCTGAAGAGAAGTGGTTAGATGTGGAAGGCTTCCTTCTGTTGTCTGTTTTCAACCGTCTTCCCCTCGATTCAGGAGCTGGCTTTCCATCCACTCCAGCCGGCAAGAGTCCTATGGTGGAACAGGCTGTCCAGACTGGTTCTGTTGATAACCTGAATGCCAAGAAGCTGTTACCCAGCAAGAACACCTCAGGGACACAGCTCAGCGGGCGCCAGGGGCCGCCAAGCAGCAAGACCTCCAGTGGTATTTAAATACTTGCTCTTCACCCCGTAGTTCCGTCTGTTTTCTAAAAGAGGCACGCTGGTCACTGGGTTACTTTTTTAAAGTGTTAACACCCCCCCACCCCCCCAGGGCAGGCCTGTGTGGCAGCCTTTCTCTAACGGTGTCTGTGTGGTGTTGGTGCCCTGCTTTGGTGGCTGAGTTCTGGCTTCTGCAGGAGCTTTCCTTACTCCTCTTCCCTTTGCACCTTAGATATAGTCCAGCCAGCAGCTGTGCACACTCCAGGTCAGGTGAATGACGAGAATCGAAGGCCTCAGAGGCGGCGGTCAGGTAACACCTGTTGCCACTTGATATCTGTGAGCCATGAGTAGCAGACAGTGCTTTGCTTTCTCTCCTAGGACGCTGGGGTGAAGGTGCTGCTTCACTAAGCTGTCCCCTTTGTTGTCTTGTTGTAAGCAGCCTATAAGTAAGATGCTTCGGAAGTCAGGCTTGAAGCTTCAGATTGGTGTCTTACCCCAGTCATGGTTCTCTTTCTCCTTGTAGGGCACCGGAGAACAAGGAATCGCTCCAGAGGGCAAAACCGTCCAGCTAATGTCAAAGACAACACAATCAAGTTTGAAGGAGACTTTGACTTTGAGAGTGCAAATGCCCAGTTCAACAGAGAGGAGCTTGATAAAGAATTTAAGAAGAAGCTCAACTTTAAAGGTCTGATTCCCCTGAAAGAGTGTCCCTTACAATGTGTTACAGTTCCTGTGGTCCCAGTCACTAGGGAGCAGAGATCAGCAGAAGCCCAGGCAAAGCGCTAGACCCCCACCCATCTCAAGCAGTAAGCCAGGTGGGGAAGTGGTGCTATGGTTCAAGTGGTAGAGAGCAGAGCTTAAGCTGAAGAGCTCAGGGACAGCGCCGAGGCTCAGAGTTCAAGCCGGTGACTGACAAAAAAAAAAAAAAAAAAGTCCAGGTGTGGTGGTGTTCAGCTGTCATTCCAACTAGACCAGAGGTTTAAGTAAAAAGATTGTGGCTCGGGCGTGGCAGGACAAACGTGGGAGCCCCTGTTTGGAAAACAACTGAAACAAAAAGAGTTAGGGACATGGCTCAAATGATAGAACACCTTCCTAGAAAGCGTGAGGTCCTGAGATCAATCCCCACTACTGTCAAAAGAGAAAAAGATAGATGACTGGAGTGCTGGCCCACCTGGAGAGGGAGTGTGTGACCTCCAGTGAGGGCAGACTGTGGTCTCTCTTGAGGCATCTTGGCACACACACACACACCCCTCCCCCCCCCCCCCCCCCCCCGGGTTGGAGGATGGCTGCGGGGGGATGGGTCGTGATGGTTGCTTCTGCTCCTTCTGGTGCTCTGGTTCCCTGCAGATAACAAGGGGGAAGAGAAGGATCCGACTGTGGTGACCCAGAGCGAGGACACTCCTGCAGAAGAGGACCTTCTTGGACCCAGCTGCTACTATGACAAGTCCAAGTCGTTCTTCGACAACATCTCTTCAGAACTCAAGACCAGGTGAGCGTTTACGTGGTCTGACAGGAAAGGTAGTTATTCTGAGTCTGAAGAGTTCTTGACTAGAGACCCCTCACGTTGTGGGGGGGGTTGTGCGCGCGTGCATACGCACGCATGCACGAGCTTAGACTTAGCTTTCTTGTTCATTGGTGGAGCTTTGCTAATTGAACCACATCTCTAGCTCTGCATTTTGTTGGCTAATGGGAGTCAGTGACTTTTATGCTCAGGTTGGCTTTGAACCATGATCCTCTAGGTTTCAGCCTCCTGAGAAGAACTACAAGCCTGAGCCATTGGTGCCTGACTGTGTTTTAGGATCGCCCCTTTTTGTGTAATAGATACAAGAATTGTACTTTATACCTGAGATGCAACACGGGAAGCTCTGGCAGTCACTCACAAAGGCTCACTGCCCCGCACTCTCTGCTAGGCCTCCCATTCAGTGTCCTTGCCCTGCCTGCCTGCTGGTCCTGCTGGCTTGTGTGGCCTGAGAACCTTGTCGCCTGTGGGATCTAGTAGAGTATTCTGACCATGCAATGACTTGTGGAGTATTGGTGGCCAGGGACCATGCTGTGTTCTTCCTCAAGAGTTTTGCGTACACACCCTGGATGGTACGTGCAGTCTGCAGAGCACATGTGGTGTGCAGAGCCGGGTCCAGAGGCCCTGCGGGTCACCACCAGGCACCCTGTTCCTACACAAGCCCAGCAGCCCAGCACATACTTGGGCTGTGCCGGGGAAGCATGCCTAAGCAGAGAAGGGCTGCTGAGGAAGGCCCCCAGCAGAGGAAGGCCCCCAGCAGAGGGCGGCTGTGTGGGGCAAGGCCTGCCTGCTGCAGGGAGGGCTTGAGTAAGACTTAAGTCCTGGTGGTAATGTGGGTTGGCTGTGATCTGGTCTAGTGGGCAGCCATCAAGGAACAGCACGCTAGCACTGTATGGTAGGTATCTTGGTAGGAGTAGAGTGGCTGGAGGGCCGGGGTGAGGGATCACCAGGCAGGAGGGATCTTAAGAGTAGGATGTGGTAATGGATTCGTCTTGCTATGTAGCTGTCTTTGAACTGAGATACTTTTGCCTTGACCTCCTGAGTTGCTGGGATATTAAGGATCCATCACCATGCCCAGCTTTGAGTATCTTTTAACTCAAGATTGCTGATTGTGTGAAGTCCGTAACTGTTTATGTGTCAGCTTGGGCAGTTGAAGGACAAAACTCAAAAACCCTGAGAACAGATAGCCCCCGTAGCAATGGCAGGAGCTAGAAGGCAGTGTGTTGGCCTGTCAGCAGCTGCCTGTGGAATTGTGGAACATACAGCTGAACACAGGAGTCAGGTCTGCAGCGAGTTTGGATAGCTATGGTGCCATCTTCTCCAGCAGCAGAGGTATATTCTTGCAGACCTTGCTCCATCTGGCTCTGGCCCTCCGGCCTAAGAGAAACTGGAATCTAGAAGGGCTCTGTATTCTGCTTGGCTGGGGCCTGCCTGGGTACCCCAGTACCCTCTTCCGTGCCAGCTAGTAAAGCTTTTTTTTTTTTTTTTTTTTTTTTTTTTACCAGTCGTGGGCTTGAGCTCAGGGCCTGAGCACTGTCCTTGGACTTTCTCAAGGCTAGAGCTCTACCACTTGAGCCTCAGCACCACTTCCAGCTTTTTTTTCTATGTATGTGGTGCCAAGGAATTGAACCCGGGTCTTCATGAATGCTAGGCAAGCACTTTAACCACTAGGCCAAACTCCCGGCCCCTAGTAAAGCTTCTTTTGTCACTCATTAGTGTCACAGCTTTTCGGCTGGTGATACGGATCCATCTGGCATAGCCCATTGCACAGGAAAAAACAGGCCTGTCTCAAATGTGGCCTGAGTTTCAGACCTGTGTCCCTTCACCTCTGCAGTAGCTGTAGCAGCCTTCATTCTTTCCCTGAGCTGAGGATGAATCCCGTGTCTGAAACTTGAGTTTAGTGCCTACTGCGTTCAGAACCTCATACCCCTTATCTTTGGTTTAGTTCCAGGCGGACCACTTGGGCTGAAGAGAGGAAGCTCAACACTGAGACCTTTGGAGTGTCAGGGAGGTTCCTTCGTGGCCGAAGTTCCCGCAGTGGATTCCGAGGAGGCAGGGGCAGTGGGTCAACCCGGCGCAACCCAACTTCTCACAGAGCTGGGACTGGCAGGGTGTGAGGGTACAGCCCACGTGAGTGGTGACTGACTGGACCCTTTGGTGGGGAGTGTTGGGCCTGGTGTACCTAGAGCTTAGTTGCTGGAAAGGCGCCTAGACTGAGTCTTGCTCTTCAGAGTCACCCAGGGGCTTCTCGGCACACCCAGCCAGGCTCTGACCCGGGCCTCTCAGGTTGGGGTGAGGACCTGTGCTTGCTGCTTAGTATTTTTTTTTTTTGGCTGGCCCTGAGCCTCTGTGCTTCAGGCTAGTGTTCTCCATTTGAGCCACAGCTCCACTTCTGGCCTTTTCTGATTATGTGGTACTGAGAAATTGAACCCAGGGCTTCGAAGCACAGCAGGCACTCGAACACTAAGCCATATTACCAGCCCTGCTGCTTAGTACCTTTCTTGAACAAGAATGCCCCGTCTCTCTGGCACTGAGCCAGACTGGTATTAGAAAGGGTCCCGGTAACTTGTGTACAGCCTGGGTCTCAGCAGCGGCCCTTTGTAGTTTGGAGGAGACCCGGGAGAGCAAGGGCCGGGCCTCCTGGTGGTCCCTCGTGTGAGGCACGTGGGCAGCACCGCTGGTCGGGTGGTTTTCCACCTCCTGGCAGCAGGGCCTGGGGTCCTGGACGGTTGCTTTAACGAAAGGTACAGCAGCTATCCTTCCTTTCCTGTCTTTGCAGGCTGCTGCTGAAGAGGCACAGAAGCGGCGCTGTGCATTTAAGGACATAAGGAAATGATGCACTTAGCGGGGAGAAGTGGTCCCCTTGTTTACTGAGTTTGGAAAATCCCCATACTGCTACTTCCGCTTGGACTCGACTTAGACGTGGTCTGAGTTGGAGCCACTTGGTTTTCTGGGAACCTCCTTGAGGTGTCTTGACCTAAATTTCCTTTTTGGTTGTGCATAGCCTAATTTTACGGTTTTGGTATTTGCAAAAGGTTTCTATAGTGAAGGATTGATCCTCACTTTGTGATTGTTTCTTTCTTCTTTTCTTTTAAACAACAGCTTTCACTTTCAAAATAGAACCAAATCTCACTTGGCACTTGCTGCCAAGTGCATCTCTATAACCCATCTGGCCCCTGGTGCTGCTGGCCTGGCATCCCCATTGCCAAAAGTGGGGTCTCAGGAGACAGGCAGGCTAGCACAGAGTGGGCGGGGCATGTGGGGCGGGTGGGCAGGGAAAGGGGGGTGTCCCATGGATCATGTTGTGTATTGAACCAGTAACTTCAGGGTTGGGGGCTGGCAGAAGGGGGTGGACTTGGTTATGAGAAGACCCCTGAGTGTTAGCTATATAGCGCTTGTGTGGAGGAGCTTGGTTTCCTCGGGCACCTAGGTTTAGGGTTAAAGCCCAGGACAGACCCACATAGGGTACACCCTGTGGTCCTCCTGTCCTATCCCTGCCAGGCTCTGGCCCAGGGCAGCCAGTGTTAGACTCTGGCTGAACACTTTAGTGTTCTTGTCCTCTTGGAAATGAGCCAGTCTTTCTTGCAAGGTCAGCTGACCTTATTTTCTCTGGATTGTAAGTAGTTCTTGTGTGTTTGTTTTAAAGGCGGGTGGAGGGAGGGCGTATCCATTTGTTGCATGAGTAAATGGGCAGATCTTTAGTATAAGCATGCATCCTTTTGACCGACAGGGCATTTTGTTGAAAATAAGCACCTTCAAGGTGAAATTTTTCACCTTGAGTTGAAAAATAACTCCTTCAAAATAGCTATAAAGGCTTTAGTTCTGTGTTAAGTTAATGTAAAAGCTTGGGTTTATTTTTGTAGTACTTCATGGCTAAGAATTAGAAAACAGCATTGGGGCTGCTCTGTTGGAGTAATGTAAATTATAAATAAACAAAAGCTTTCAAACTTTCTCCTCTGCTGTCCAAAATCACCAAACCATGTTCCGGCCTGTCCAGAGGCAGGTACAGTGTGGGGGTGGGGGCTTGGAGCTCTAGAAAGGTGTGATCCAGCGGGGTCCAGTGGCCTACCATGGCCCACAGCTGTCATCCCAGCTACTCAGGAGGCTGAGATCCTAGGATCGAGGTTCGAAGCCAACCCAGGCACTGAAGTCCATGAGACCAGAAATGGTAGAACACTAGCCTTGAGCAGGGACAGCACTGTGGCTGAGTTCAAGCCCCACAATTGACCAAAGAAAGAGGGAATTTTTTTTCTTTAGCTGACATCAGTAAGTACAGACAAGACCTAATTCTTGGGCCAGGAGCATGGCCTAGTGGTAGTGTTTGTGTAGCATGCACAAAGCCCTGGGCTTAATTCCTTAGAACCAAATACACAAAAAAGGCCAGAAGTGGTGCTATGGCTTAAGGGTAGAGCACTAGCCTTGAGGAAGCCCAATGCCCAGGCCTTGAGTTCAAGTATCAGGACTGTCCTGCCCCCTCCCCCCCCCAAAAAAAGACCTAGTTCCTGCCTTACTGTTTTGATCTTTTTTGTTGTCTACTGGGGATCGAACCCAGGTAGTTGCACTTGCTAGGCAAGCGCTTTGCCACTGAGCCACTACATCCCAGCCCTTACTGTTTCTGATCTTTAACAAATCACCCCACCCTACCCTTTGAGCCACAGCACCACTTCCAGTTTTCTAATGGCTAATTGGAGATTAGAGTCTCAGCCTCCTGAGTAGTTAAGCCAAATCTTAAGAGCAGGTTTCCCCTTTTTAGTACCAGTCTGTCGCTATCCAGAACCGGACCCCTCTGTAGGTAGCCAGGGCTATGTGTGTATGTTTGGTGGGGGAGGGGAGCCTGAGTGGGAGCTGCATACTAAAGAGATGTAGTACATGCAGCTGCAGCGCTAGTTGTATTGTTTTCTACTGGGGATAACCCCAGTTCCTCAAGCAGACAATCGTTTTGATAACTACACATTTTATTGCTAGGCTTGAATATGGCCTCCCTTTTCTGAAGGCTGGTGAGAGGAAGGCCAGGACTGGGAAATCCAAGCTGAGGCATGAAGCAGGATGGACAAGAAGAGCAACCCAAGAAACCAAAAGGGCCAAGAGGATGTGAAACAGATACTACAGAATTAGAAGCCTTAGAGGGCTCTTTTCCAGCCATAAACAAGGAATAGCCAGGCCCATAGGATTTAAAGTGGAGTTGTCAAGATGCCCCAAATAGAAAACCAGTTTTCTTGGACTTAGGATTCTCCCTGTGTGGCCTAGGCAGGCCTGGAGATCATTCCTGCTGCCCCAGCCTCCAGAGCGTGAGGTTCGAGGTGTGTCAGTGTCTGGGTGGTCAGAACTAGTTTTGAGCATAGCAGTGGCTCTGCAGCAGCATTCTGAGTCAGGATGGCACCAAGTGCCTTCTGTGCTTCTGCCTTTGCATTCTGGATTCACTAGGGGTTAGAATGAAAGGTAAAGTTACTGTGTTGATAAGCTCCAAAGAAGAGCCCCCAGGCTACTGGTGGATGCCAGGAGCCTCTAGCATCAAGTTGTACTGAATAATAACAGGCTCCGAGTGTGGCGTGGAGAGAGAAAGGAATGCAAACAAGCACTCAGATTGAAAAAGTGTGTGTGTGTGGGGGGGGCAGCTTACCATTCTCTATAAAGCTACCATAATTATGCTTAGAAGATACATTTTCTCTTCACGTGAAAAAGTTAAAAAATATGGACGTTTATTGGGTACTCAGCAAGGGTGTGTCCCACCCATGTCACCGAGATTCATCCATCCATGATTCATTGTAAAGGCTGTACCAAGTGAGGATGTCAATCATGATGCTTTCTTTTGTTTCTTCTTTTCATTTTCTTCTTTTTCTTTTTCAATTTCAGCAACGTATTTTTCGATTTCTTCGGGATTTAGAATCTACCCACCAAAAAAATCCAAAATAAACATCCATGGTTAACACTGCACTCCCCAAGGTGCAGGCAACTGTGTGCTTGGGGAGGGGAGCCAGGCACACGGGGTTTTGAGGGACTTGAGGGAAACATGGCAGTGTTACCAGCTAGGGTGGTGATCGTGCTGCAGCTGGCAGCCTTGAAGCACCAAGTGAACACTGGGAATTTTTGCCAATATTTGCTAAAATCAAAGGGTAGCTTTCTAAGGACCTTATCCCTTCAGAAGACAATGTCACAGGTCCATTCTGCTATGGTTCTGGCACCTGTGGGTTGTGGCCTGAGAGTTGAGGAAACTCCATAAGCCAGACATGGTCGTCCCTCCCATGCATGCCGCGAGGATGCAAGTTCAGGTATGAGTTACCTAAAGTGGAATGTCTCCTCCCACCCCCACCTGAAACAGCTTGATAATTACCTTGAGGGGCTGATCTCGCCTCATGACGGCAAGTTCAATATTTTTCCCACCTGATTGCACCACCTTCAAAGGGAAAACAGCTTTAGATAGCTCACTCCACTCTCAAAATCAAAACCACCCTCCCCTTTTGTTGGTCATGGGATTTGAACTCTGGGCCTAGGTGCTGTCCCTGAGCTCTTCAGCTCAAGGCCACTGCCCTGGAACCATAGCATCACTTGCAGTTTTCTGATGGTTAATTAGAGGTAAAGGGTCACAGGGACTTCAGTGTCCGGGCTGGCTTTGAACTGGGTTCCTCAGATCTAGCTTGCTGAGTAGCTAGGATTGCAGTTGTGAGCCACTGTGCCTGGCCAGAAACTGCCTTTTTTTGTTATTAGAAGCTGAACCTGGGGTCTACACCCAAATCTTTTCTTGCAATGACCTGCACAGACAAGTCCAGGACTCAGAGCCTTCATCCCAGACGCATCTATATGAGGCCTATGACTTCAGCTGCCCGTAACCCCAAATCTTTCAGTTCTCTGACTTATTGACACTGTAAGCGGCTGGAAGGCTGAGAGACCTGGGCAGCAGATTCACATCTACTTGCTTTTCGTGCGAGGAGCCATGCAGGGCAGCTGATCCCTTGAACACCCACCTTACCGGCGTTTCACTTGCACTTACTTCTAGGAGTGCCTTGATCACCAGCTTGATGGTCAGACCATCTGTCTCAATGGCTTCATCAGTGTAGTTCTTCTCCAGGAACTCACGCACTGACTTGGCACCCCGGCCTATGGCATTGGCCTGCAAATGACCAGGTAGGCTCACTGGGCAAGACAACCCAGAGCCAGCAGATGAAAGGTGTTCCAGACCCGCTGCCCACTGCAAAGGGCTGTCTTGGAGTTGGTGCTTTAATTACCAAGAGACTCTTGAACATATCCCCCGAACCCTCCTGTTTCATTAGGCTTTTACTATGCTGCACAGCAGTAGCGATGCGGAATCACCTTTGCTCTTATGTCAGTTAATGTGGTGGTACTAGTGGGTAGTAAGTATGTGGAGGACTAACCAGACTGTCCCTCCCAAGTCACCTCTGCAAGCAGCCCAAAGGCTTGACTCTTGGTCTTGTCCGTGGACTCACCTTCCAGGCGTGGTATGTGCCTGATGGGTCAGTCTGGTAGAGTCTAGGGGTGCCATCAAAATCGAAACCCACAATGAGGGCAGAGATGCCGAAAGGCCTGCGCCCATTGCTCTGTGTGTAGCGCTGGAAGGAAAAAATGTTAGCCATGAGTCACGTGGCATCTAAATCACTAAGGCTATGTCCAGGTAAACTGCAATTCAAGTGAATGAAATGTACAAATAGCTTTCAACACACCCCTTTCTGCATTTTCACTTTTAGGGCTCATTTGGAGCTGGAATAGCGCACACGGTTTAAAGATTAGCATCTCATGAGAGAGGGTGGCTCTTAGTTTTCCACTTGGCAAAAGGTCATTCAGGATGACAAAATGAAAACTGGTTCCCTCCACGATTGCCCCACGCAAAGAAGTGACATCAGTACAGTGCCAACCAAGGCCGGGAGGGTGGGCCTAGCATGCATGGTACCACATATACAGAGAAAAAGCCAGAAGGGGTGCTGTGGCTCAAGTGGTAGAGCCCTCGCCTTGAGCAAGCCCAAGGACAGTGCTCAGGCCCTGAGTTCAAGCTCCAGACTGGCAATGAACTAGAGAAACTAGATTACAAGTTAACATGTCTGCCCCTAAACTATGACATCAGGTAGGTGAAGGGTCAGGAGGTCTGCTCCCACCTGCTTCAGGCTGGCGATGTAGCGGGTGATGTACTCCACGGTGACGGGGTCCTCCACGGTCAGCCGGTGGCTCTGGCACTCCACCCGGGCTCTATTGATGACTATCCTCGCATCGGCGGTCAGGCCTGCAGGGAAGTCAGAGGCTTCTGCTGGGGCTACTCGTGGCTCCAACAAGGACAAGAATCACACAAGTAACTGTCCAGGACAGAGGCCACCAAACAGTCTGTGGGCTCTACTCTGAAAACGAGACCCTCAATACACAAATCTGGTCTGTCTGAGAATTTCATAAGTCAGGCCTCTCCTTAGTTTTGCCTAGGTGAACTGAGACCTGGACTAGATCTGCCAAGGGGAGAAGGAAGGGAGGGTGGTAATGTGATGGCTGCTGTCCTGTACCTGGAACCCCTGGCAGCTAGTAAAGGCTAGGCACTGCCTTGCAGTCTCCATGCCACAGGCACAGGACATCACTGATCAGCCCCCCCAAACAGGCCTGAATTCCTTCAGCTACTATGCTTCCCCCCTCCCAGGTGGACAGGCCATCAAGGACACCATGTCCCCTCATCCAAACACGTTTCTCTGAAATTATCTAGTTTATACTGTCTCATAGCTGTTCATCTGCCCAACTAATCAAGACTGCAGACCAGCGGGGCCCAGTGGCTCTCGCCTCTAATCCCAGCTACTCAGGCTGAGACCTAAGGATTGCAGTTCAAAGCCAGCCTAGGCACTAAAGTCCATGAGACTCTTATCTCCAATTAACCACTAGAAAACAGAAGTGGCTGAAGAGTTCAAGGACAGCACCCAGGCCCAGAGTTCAAGTCCCACAACCAACAACAGAAAAAGACTGCAGACCAGGGGGCCGGGAGTTTGGCCTAGTGGTTAAAGTGCTTGCCTATCATGCATGAAGACCCAGGTTCGATTCCTTGGTACCACATACATAGATAAAAGCCAGAAGTGGTGCTGAGGCTCAAGTGGTAGAGCTCTAGCCTTGAGAAAGTCCAAGGACAGTGCTCAGGCCCTGAGCTCAAGCCCAGGACTGGCAAAAAAAAAAAAAAAAGACTGCAGACCAGTACCTGCAAAGGCCATGCAGACGTTGTCATCCAAAGCACAGATCTTCCGCACCGTTCTCTCATCCTGTAGTTTAGCCACAGATTTCTTTTCCACACCAAGTACAACAATGTCTCGTCCTCGAACACCAACCTTCAATAAGTCCACAAGCCATGTAAGTGTCATATGGTGCCACCAGGCAGAGTGGATGCCAGCCCTGTGTGAAGGTTTGCACATCCACCCTGGCTCTCCATTGTGTTCCTCTGGTTATCCCAAACACCCTCAAAACCAAAGGTATGAGCCAAGCGCCTGGGGCTCATGCCTGTGATCCTAGCTATCCAGGAAGCTGAGATCTGAGGATCATGGTTCAAAGCCAGGTCAGGCAGGAAAGTCTGTGAGACTCATCCCTAATTCACCACCAGAAAACCAGAAGCAGCCCTGTGGCTCAAAGCAGTAGAGCTCAGGGATAGTGCTCAGAGAGCCCAGAGTTCAAGTCCCATGACTGACAAAAAAGACAAGGGTATGGAGCTGGGTGCCAGTGGCTCACGCTTGTAATCCTACTCAAGAGGCCAAGATCTAAGGATTGAGGTTCAAAGCCAGCCCAGGCAATAAAGTCTATAAGACCTTTATCTCCACTAAATTACCAGAAAAGCCAGTAGTGGAGCTGTGGCACAAGTGATAAGAGATAGGATAGCCTAGGCCCTGAGTTCAAGCCTCAGGACCAGCAAAAAAAAGGGTATGGATCCATTTGTGGTGGAGTTACTGCAATATATGACACAGGCACCAAAATTTAACATACTCAGGGTTAGGTACAGGTAGGTGGCTTATGCCTGTACTCCTAGTTACTCAGGAGGCTGAGAGATGAGTCAAGTCCCTAAGACTCTTCTTCAACTAGCCACTGGAAAGCCAGAGGTGGAACTGTGGCTCAAGTGGTAGAGCACGAGCCTTCAGCAAGAAAGTGAGGGCAGTGCCACGACTCCTGGAGGTCAAGACCCAGTACTAGCACCTAAAATCCAACGCCAGTCCCTGAGCTTAAGCCCCGGTATTGGCAAAGAAAAAGAAGGGACTATTCCAAGAGGTAGCCATGGGTCTGTAGGCAGGTAAGCGTGAGCACGGAGTCTGCGCTGAAGCGCAGTGCGCTCTTCCGGTCTCCCGGCGGACAGCTGTGCCCGGGCTGAAGTCGCCTCTCGGTAGCCGAGGCCATGAAAGGGAAGGGGAAACGCGGGGAACCCTTCCGCTTCGCAGTCCTCACGCCTGGAGCCCTACTGCTCAGGTCTGTGATCCAGATGGTGTGAAAAGGCTCCAGGTCGGCGCCCCCACCACGAGCGGAGGAGGACGCGAGTGAACCCTCCCTGAGCCAGGCCGGGGTAGAGGGCGCCGGCCCGGCCGCCCGCCAGCTCCGCCCCGGCACGCAGGGTCCCGCGGGCCCGACGCGCCGCCCGGCCCCGTGGCTGCGGCGCTAGGACGGCCTCGGCCCCCGCGGCAGACGCGGTTCCAGCCACGGGAGACGTCCACAGCTGAAGGTGTGCGCGCCTTCGAGGGCGCCCCGAACCAGAGCCGAGCCCGCCCCCTCCCAGCAGGGCCGCCAGGGTCCCGGAGCAAGAGCCGGGCCTGGCGGGCCAGCGACCCCGCCAGCAGCCCGTCACCGGCGCGGGCCCCCGGCCGCCTTTGTCCTGAACGCCGGCCAGGCTTCCGCGCCCCGGCCAAGATGGCCCCGGCCACCGGCATGCGCTCCGTGAAGGGGAAGCGGGCTGGCCGCCGCCTCCCGGGGGCAGCGCCTTCCTTCCGGATCTCCGGAGCGGGCCCCGCGGCCCGGCGGCGCTCCCGCCGCAGACGGCCGGCCCGCCCGCGCCCCGGGAGAGGCCCCAGGCCCCGCGCCCGGCCCCGCGCCCGGCCCGCCGGCTCACCGCGGTGGAGCCCTTCTTGACGGCCTCCTGCGCGTACTCCACTTGGAAGAGGTGGCCGTCGGGGGAGAAGACGGTGATGGCGCGGTCGTAGCTCATGCCGGCGGCGCGGGAGCTCGGGCCCCAGCCGCTCAAAAGCGCACACTCACCACCGGCGCCGCGCCCGACGCCCCGCCCCGCTCCGCTCCCGCGGGCCACGCTGCGGCCGTCGGCGGCGTCCGGCGTCACGGGGACGTGCGGCGCGGCGGGCGGGGCGCGGCGGGCGGGCGGGGCGCGGCGCCGGGCCGGGCCGGGGCGCGGGGCGGGGCGCGGGGCGGCGCGGGGCGGGGGCGCGGAGGGCGAGGCGGGGCGCGGGGCGGGGCGGGGCGGCGCGGACAGAACCACCGGCGCCCGGCGCGGGGGGGCGGCTCGGCGGCGGTGGGCCGGGCGCGGGGCGCGGGCCGGGCGGCGGGGGGCCGCACGCGGAGCCCGGCCCGGGGTGGCGGCGGCGCGCGGGGAGGGCGCCCGGCGGGCCCGGGCGCACGGCGACGGCTCGGGCGCGGGCGAGCCCACGACACGACGCCCCCTGCGTCCCCGCCCCCGCTCTGCGGAGAATGGGCGCCTCGGGCCGCGGGGCGCCGCCGGAGAATAAACCCCGGTGATCACGGGCTGAGCCCCGCGCCGGCACCATGTCCGTGGCCTTCGCGTCCGCGCGGCCGAGAGGCAAAGGGGAAGTCACGCAGCAGACGATCCAGAAGGTGGGCCGGGCTCGGGGCCGCGGGGGAGCGGGCGTGCGCGGGGCCCGGCGCCGGGCGTGAACAAAGCCGCGGCGCGACGCGGCGGCCCGCGCCGGGCCCCGGGCGCTGGGCGCCGAGCCGCGCCGACTTGGCCGGGCGCGACGCGGGCGGCTGGCGCGGGGCCCGGCGCGGGAGGTGCGGGGCGCCGGGGGCGTCGCGCTTCGCTGACAGCCGCCGCTCGCCGCCGCTCGCCGCTGCCCTGGGGAAGTGGGGCGCGAGCCGCGCGGCGGCGTCCCGGGCGGGCGCCCCTCTCCCCGCACAAAGGGAGCCGTCCGAGGCCCGCGCCCGGCACGGCGTTCACGGCAACCTCAAGTTACGACGTCCAGGCTGCGCCTGCTGTCATCTTCCCCTGGACGCCCCATCTGGCCTGCGCCGACCGCAGGCGCTTGAGTGCCCCCCGTGAGGACCCCGCCGGCCCGCCGACGCGCAGGGCCCCTGCTTGGTTGTGGGTGGGGTGAGGTCGGGGCGCCCCTGCCCACCCTGCTTAACTCATTTCATTGTTGTCCCTGACTTATAGCAAAGGGAACTGAAGCCACGGAGGCTAAGTGCGAGAGCCTGGAGTCCGGCTGGCTGGGGGGGGGGGGGGGAGGTCGGGCTGTCACTGTGGTCAGGCACGGCCGCAGGTCACTGGTGTTCGTATTCGAAGCCTGACCGTCACCTGTGCCAAAGCCACCTTTGGCTTCCGAGTTTATTGAGAAATGTGTGCTTTGCACAACTTCCCACGAAAACGTCTTAGATGCTCCAGCAAAAGCATGTGCCAGAGGGCCGCCCTGACCAGTGGGCAGGTCGGAGGGAGGGGAAGCTGCCCGCTGCATCCAGGGAGAGGTGGCCGTCCAGGCTGGCAGGCTCAGGTGCACTCCCTCGGGCAGCCTGGCCGCGGCCTGCACTTCCCACAGTGACTGTATGCATTCAGGCAGTCTTCTTACTGGTGGTCTGAGAGGGCCTGGAGGTGGTGCCACACACTTGAACTGCACTGGGGCCGGGCCTGGAGGTGTACACCTCCAGTCCCGGAGGTTGAGAGCCTGAGGGCAAGGTGATGACCCCAGGCCTGCCCTTCATAGCAAGGTCAAGGTCAGCCTGAGCTGAAATTAAGAGCTAGAGATGTAGCTCAGCAGTAGAACTCCTGTATTCACGAGGCCTTGCATTTTATTCCCCAAACTACATCCTGTCATCCTAGCTACTCAGGAGGCTGAGAACTGAGGATCAAGGTTCAAAACCAGCCTGGGCACTAAAGTCCATGAGACTCTTATCTCCAGTTAACCATCAGAAGAGGCGCTGTGGTTCAAGGGGTAGGGTAATAGCCTGGGGCTGAAGAGCTCAGGTATAGTGCCCAGGCCCAGAGTTCAAGCCGCACAAACAAAAAATACCCTACAAAAACAAAAAAGTGCCCTCCTCTTCTCATAGTCTGTGCTAAGAGTAGTGGAGAAAGCAGGAGACGCCTCAGAAGCCTGACTGGAAGTAGAGGACAGGAAGGACTCAGCTTATCTTCTGACTATATCTGTGTAGCACTCAGACCTGCCAACTCCTACTCAACCATTAAAACCCCACTCCCTTGGCAGCCATGTGAACAGTGAAGTACTTTAAGGACTCCCGAGTGAGCCTGTGGCCACTTCATTCCTTACTGGTCCCTGCCCTGGCAGCTCCCAGACGCAGCTTACGTGCCAAGCATATTGTGGCATCTCTGACCCTGACATGGACAGGCAGCTGTGTCTGTGTCATTTCCACAGCCAGATGGCATCAAGCAGAACACTCGGCCCACCAGGCGTCCAGGTTGGCTGCTTCTTGGGGCTCCGCAGAGGGGTCTGCAGCCCTCCTTCCTTCTGCAGCTGTCCAGATCCCCCTTTCCCCTCCAGGCGGCCTCCTGTTTCCCTCCGTGTTTGTCTCCTCTGATGGCACTGGCTGGGCATTGAACCCCCCCTAATCCCGGTGGCCTATCCTGCTAGATTAGTGTGCAGAGGCTCTGATTCCAGCAGCGGTGGCATCTAGTGAGGGGGGTTCCGAAAGGACAGCCCTGAGGCGAGGGACAGAAGTTCCTCAGCTGGAGTCGTGGGTGGGCCTGCTGGTGGCCTGCATGGGGCTGTGAGGAGAGGATGGGCAGTGCATTCTGGTTGGGAGGGTGCAGTTGATTGTAGTGACAGAGTACACGGCACACGGGGACACAGTCAGAGGCCGACTGGGCCAGAACACAAGAGTGTGCCTGTGGCTGGAGTGGGAGGTGTGGGCACAGACCAGTGCTGTCCTGCTCCCTGGTGGGCTGGCTGGGCTGGGCTGGGCTGGCCGCACCCCACGCGGGCTCCACATCCCTCTGCAGACTCCTGCTCGTGGTCAGTGAGACAGGAACTTTTCTTTATTCGTCTCTTTTGGCTATCAAGAACTGTTTCACTTCCTTCTTAACCATCCTGTTCTGTAGGCATTGACCAGGTGTGGTGTTGGCTTGTGTGGGGGTGGGGTATGTATGGGATGCTGTGTGGGTGTGGAGTGTGGGGGGGTGCGGGGCTGGGGATTGGATGAGAGCTCTGCACCTGTTGGCAGGTAATCCGCACTGAGCTGCATCCCAGTCCTTCAGTGTTGGCTTCTGCCTGTCAAAGGCAGCTTTGACCCACGGACCAGGGCTGGTGAGCATGGGCTTGTCCTGTTGAGTCGGGGACCAGGCCAGTGGTGATCACGGAGTGCTCTCTGCCTTCAAGGTCCAGTGTCTTTCCAGAGAGATGCCAGCACGCCACTCCTCTTCTCCTACCAGCAGTGTTACAGTGACCCTGGGAGAGGTCCTGGCTGTGAGCCGGCTTGGGGTTTTGCAGCATGGCTTGGCGTTCTTCTGGCTCCAGGCCAGAAGACTTGGCAGTTCTTAATTGTCCTTTTGCTTTTCATGCTAAGTCTTTGCGGCTGCTTGGGTCCTGTCCTCCTGGTCCTTGTCGTCACTCAGCCACAGGGGTGGGAGGGTTTGGGTGTCCCGCGTGTCTCCTCCTCACATGCTGCTTGTGGAACAGTCACAGCACAGTATTTCCTTGCATTTGTCAAAGCTACGAAACAGTTACTGAGAACCCTTGCTGTGGTGTGCCGTGCTGTGGGCAGACTCGCGGTGTCCCCCTTCCTTGAGCTCCTGCCCTGTGCACACAGCATGTGGGGAGAGAGCCATGCTTGGAAGGGGAGCTGGAGGCCGGCCCTGCTCTACCAGCATCTGCCCGCTAGCACCCCCTGGTGGTTCCCTGCCTCAGAACAGCTCTGCACCTCTGACATAGTAGAGGCATCTCATCACAATAAAGAGAAAGACCATAGCGAGTATGGAAGATGCCTGGTCACTTTCAAAAGAACAGAGCAAGCGAAGCCCCCCTTCAGGTCCTGTCTGTCAGGGTCGCATGCATCAGGAAGATGAGCCAAGGCAGGACTTGGAGCCCTGGGGCTGGAGTGCCCTGAGAAGCTGTGGCCAGGGACCCTGTGGGAGCTGGAGCCCAGGGGCAGATGGCCTTACAAGGCCTGGGTCACAGGAAGGGACCTGCTCCCAAGAGACTGCCTGCCTGTGGTCACCCCGTGCGGGGACCTCCCGGGGCAGAGATCAGAGGCATGCTTTGGCCGAGGGGACGGCAGGAGTGTCCTCTGTGAGCACGTGAACGCCTGAGCAGAGGCTGTGGTGGGAACCCAGGGCTTGGTCCCTCGACATGGAGAGGGGTTCACAGTGGGCCTGCTGGCCTGCCATGCTGTCTTCTCTGTTCCCTCCCACCTTCCCTGAGTCTCCCAGACACCCTAGGGCCACCCCCAGTAGCCATTCTGGAAGGAGCCCTGGTGTGTCTTCCATACCCACACGCTGCCCCCAGGTCCAGGCAGTCGCCTTCTCTCCCAGCTGGGAGCCAGCACTTGCCAGAGCTTGTGCCAGCAGCAGCCCCAGCGTGGGGTCCGCCAAAAAGACCCTCACCTGATCTAGAAAGCTCCAGTACCAGGCCGGGAGTTTGGCCTAGTGGTAGAGTGCTTGCCTACCATGCACAAAGACCCGGGTTCGATTCCTTGGTACCACATACATAGAAAAAAGCCGGAAGTGGTGCTGAGGCTCAAGTGGCAGAGCTCTATCCTTGAGAAAGTCCAAGGACAGTGCTCAGGCCCTGAGCCCAAGCCCAGGACTGGCAAAAAAAAAAAAAAAAAAGAAAGAAAGAAAGTTCCAGTACCCTTGGCAGAACCTTGGCAGCTTGGTGAACCCAGCCTAGGGCTTTCCGAGGCTCACCTGGGCAGGGACAGACCTGGAGGCACCGTGGTCCAGCCAGCGCCCAGCAGTACTGATGCTGCCTGGAGCAGGGAAGGTAGGGTGCCTGTCTCTGACCAGGCCTCGGCGTGGCCTGGACTTCTGGGAGCCTGGCAGCCCCCAAGAGTCCTTGTATCTGGACAATGCCAGCATCTGGCAGCCTCACCTGTGTTTCTCAGCAAGATCAATGTTTGACTGGGGTTTAAGGTCACGACCCGGGACTTAAGCAGTGAAGATTCACAACCTCCTCGAGTACAGCCCGATCCCGTCCCGCCTCAGTTCCTGTGAACTCAAGGCTGGAGGCAGACTCAGAACTGGAGCAGTGAGCATGTGGCCGCAGGCCCTGGCTGAGGCAGCTGTTCAGTATCACCAGAACGTTCTGCCACTCCCCCTACCCGCCTCGTGGCTTCTTTGCTTGCCACCCAGACCCAGGCTGAGCACAACCCCTGGGAACTCTTCCTTGTGCTAGCACCCTGAGCAGCTGTGTCCGTCTGTGTCTTGGTGATTTGAGAGTCTGTGACAGCACCCCGGCCGGGGATGGGGCTGGTTGGGTACCCTCAGTCTTCCTTGGCATTTTCTCATGCTTTGATACAAACTTGGCCAGATTTTTCTAGCCACACTCTCTTGCCCCGTTGAGGAAGCTGTCATGATGGCTCACGTGGCCTGTTCACACCACCTCTCCCGCAGATGCTGGACGAAAACCACCACCTGATCCAGTGCATCCTGGACCACCAGAGCAAGGGCAAGACGGCTGAGTGTGCCCAGTAAGTTGCTTGCTGGTCGGGTTGGGCCTTCCCATGTCCCCATCCAAGTGCTGACTCTGCCTCCCCCCCAACACTGGGGAGGCCTGGAGCGCAGAGCAGAAGGTGTCTGAGTCAGAGAGCTGAGGTCAGACGCGGCCCCGAGGACAGTGAGGAAGATGGGGAGCCTCGTTAGGAGGCCTGGAGCAGCTGGGGAGAAATGGGCCAGGGAGGAGTGTGGGGAGGCCGGGCTGACCCTTGGGGCTGGCTCAGATTGCCATGCATGCTGGCCAGGCTCGTCTGGAGGCAGGAGGCCTGGGAGGGGTCTCAGGAGCCCCAGGTGTGTGGGCCCACCAGTGTTGTCTGGGGGGCCCAGCCACTGTGTCCTCTGTGCGTGAAACCCGGGGCCGCGTCTGCTATGGCTTGTGAGTTCTGGACCGTGTCTGCTGTGGCATGTGAGACCTGGGTCACATCTGCAGTGGTGTGTGAGACCCGGGTCACATCTTCTGTGGTGTGTATGAGAGACCTGAGCCACGTCTACTATGGTATGGTCACGTCTGCTGCGGCGTGTGTGAACTGCCTTCTCAGAATAAGCTGGATCTGCTTTCTACTTGCTGGGGATCCTGGCTGTTTTAGTTGAGCTGCTTCTGCCTCTGTCTGTCTGGGGCCCACATGGTGGCCCCTCCCACTCATGCTGTGTCCCTCTCCTCCAGGTACCAGCAGCTCCTGCATCGAAACTTGGTGTACCTGGCCACAATCGCAGACTCCAGCCAGAACATGCAGTCCCTGCTGCCTGCTGTAAGTGCCCAGGCTCTGAGCATGGCGCCGCCCCTGGCGCGTTGCCCTGGGAAGCAGCCGAGGGGGTACTGGGGACAGGGTGTGTTCCTCCTGGTCTTCGGGGGTGAGGAGACATGGCTGGTGGGACTGGGGCTGGGCCTGTTAGCAAAGGATACTAGGAGTGGGGCCATCAGGTCAGTGTAGATCCGAAGGAGCAGGGATGCCTGTGGGTATTGTAAACCGCCTTTTTTTTTTTTTGCCAGTCCTGGGATGAACTCATGGCCTGAGCACTGTCCTTGGACTTTCTCCAGGCTAGAGCTCTACCACTTGAGCCTCAGCAGCACTTCTGGCTTTTTCTATGTATGTGCTACTGAGGAATCGAACCCAGGTCTTTGTGCATGCTGGGCAAGCACTCTACCACTAGGCTACAGTCCCAGCCCCCAGCTTTTTAAAATTATGTAATTTTAGTTTCTTTTTTTTTTTTTTTGCCAGTCCTGGGCTTGAGCTCAGAGCCTGAGCACTGTTCTTGGACTTTCTCAAGGCTAGAGCTCTACCACTTGAGCCTCAGCACCACTTCCGGCTTTTTTCTATGTATGTGGTACCGAGGAATCAAACCTGGGTCTTCATGCATGCTAGGCAAGCACTTTAACCACTAGGCAAAACTCCCGGCCCAATTTTAGTTTCTTTTATTTTCGATTCTGGGGCTGGAACCAAGTTCCTCACATGCTGTGAGCCCTTCTGAATCGTGTGACCAGTTCCAGCCCATGCCTGCGCCCTGTAAGATCAAAAACCTGAAATTATAGTTCCTGCCAGCTCTGCTGCAGCTCACGTCTGCCCTGCTGGCCGCTCAGGAGGCTGAGGTCTGAGAAGCACAGGCCAAGGCTAGTGTCAAGCAGGGAAGTCCATGAGGTTCTTACCTCTGATGAGCCACTCAAAAGCCAGAAGTAGAGGTGTGGCTCAAGTGGTAGAGTGCTAGCTGGAACAGCAGCCAGGTACTGAGTTCAAGGCCTAGGACCAGGGTGGACATGCTCACACACTCCCAGGCCAGGTGGAATAGTTCATCCCTCCCATCCCAGCCAAGGAGGTGGGGTCAGCAGGATTGGGATCCAGGCAGCCTCGGTGTAAGACTTCATCGCCAGCTAGCCACCAAAAACCTGGGCTGAAGGCAAGGCTCAAATAGAACGCCAGTCCTCAGCAAGTTCTCAGTAAGGATGGGACCTTGAGTGCAAGCCCCAGCACTGGCAAAACAAACCCAGAGCTAAAGAGCTGGAGGAGCTAAAAGAGTGGTAGAGCCCTTGAGCCCAGAATTCAAATTCTCAGTGCTCCCTACAGGAAGAACAAAATTCTAGTACAGTAAATATTCTACATGTCAGCGTAAATATTTCATTGTCTGTTTGATTTTCTATAAATACATTTTCCTCAAATTAAGTTTTTCCACGAAGCAAGATCTTCTGCCTCTGGCCTCAGAGCCACGTGGGAAAGCACAGCCGAGAGAAGAGGCCAGTGAGGCACAACCGCCTCCAGGTGTCAAGGCAAACTTGGCACTGGCAATGCCCCACTGAAAGTGGGAACACCAGTGCCAGCGTCATTTCCCCAAGTACAACGTGAATCCACTCTGATCTGCTCCCAAATAAAGAAACTTGGGGCAGGGGCTCCCTCTCGACCAGGCAGATGCAGTCTGTGAGCAAAACTCAGTTGTCAGTGGTGGGTGCTAGGGATTTGGAATGGGGAATGGGAGGGGATGGAGGAGTTAGGGGATGTGGAGTGGAGGGGTGGAGGAGTTAGGGGATGTGGAGAGGAGGGGTGGAGGAGTTAGGGGACGTGGAGGGGGGGGAGGAGTTAGGGGATGTGGAGAGGGGGGGTGGAGGAGTTAGGGGATGTGGAGAGGGGGGGTGGAGGAGTTAGGGAATGTGGAGGAGGGGTGGAGGAGCTAGGGGATGTGGAGGGGGGTGGAGGAGTTAGGGGATGTGGAGAGGAGGGGTGGAGGAGTTAGGGGATGTGGAGAGGGGGGGTGGAGGAGCTAGGGGATGTGGAGGGGGGTGGAGGAGTTAGGGAATGTGGAGGAGGGGTGGAGGAGCTAGGGGATGTGGAGGGGGGTGGAGGAGTTAGGGGATGTGGAGAGGAGGGGTGGAGGAGTTAGGGGATGTGGAGAGGGGGGGTGGAGGAGTTAGGGGATGTGGAGGGGGGTGGAGGAGTTAGGGAATGTGGAGAGGAGGGGTGGAGGAGTTAGGGGATGTGGAGGAAGGGTGGAGGAGCTAGGGGATGTGGAGGGGGTGGAGGAGTTAGGGAATGTGGAGAGGAGGGGTGGAGGAGTTAGGGGATGTGGAGTGGAGGAGTTAGGGGATGTGGAGGGGGGGTGGAGGAGTTAGGGGATGTAGAGGGGGGTGGAGGAGCTAGGGGATGTGGAGAGGAGGGGTGGAGGAGTTAGGGGATGTGGAGGGGGTGGAGGAGCTAGGGGATGTGGAGGGGGGTGGAGGAGTTAGGGGATGTGGAGAGGAGGGGTGGAGGAGTTAGGGGATGTGGAGGAGGGGTGGAGGAGCTAGGGGATGTGGAGGGGGGTGGAGGAGTTAGGGGATGTGGAGAGGAGGGGTGGAGGAGTTAGGGGATGTGGAGAGGAGGGTGGAGGAGTTAGGGGATGTGGAGAGGAGGGTGGAGGAGTTAGGGGATGTGGAGTGGAGGGGTGGAGGAGTTAGGGGATGTGGAGAGGAGGGGTGGAGGAGTTAGGGGACGTGGAGGGGGGGGGAGGAGTTAGGGGATGTGGAGAGGGGGGGTGGAGGAGTTAGGGAATGTGGAGGAGGGGTGGAGGAGCTAGGGGATGTGGAGGGGGGTGGAGGAGTTAGGGGATGTGGAGAGGAGGGGTGGAGGAGTTAGGGGATGTGGAGGAGGGGTGGAGGAGCTAGGGGATGTGGAGGGGGGTGGAGGAGTTAGGGAATGTGGAGAGGAGGGGTGGAGGAGTTAGGGGATGTGGAGTGGAGGGGTGGAGGAGTTAGGGGATGTGGAGTGGAGGGGTGGAGGAGTTAGGGGATGTGGAGAGGAGGGGTGGAGGAGTTAGGGGATGTGGAGGAGGGGTGGAGGAGTTAGGGGATGTGGAGGGGGGTGGAGGAGTTAGGGGATGTGGAGAGGGGGGGTGGAGGAGTTAGGGGATGTGGAGGGGGGTGGAGGAATTAGGGGATGTGGAGAGGAGGGGTGGAGGAGTTAGGGGATGTGGAGGGGGGTGGAGGAGTTAGGGGATGTGGAGGGGGGTGGAGGAGTTAGGGGATGTGGAGAGGAGGGGTGGAGGAGTTAGGGGATGTGGAGAGGAGGGTGGAGGAGTTAGGGGATGTGGAGAGGGGGGGTGGAGGAGTTAGGGGATGTGGAGAGGAGGGGTGGAGGAGTTAGGGGATGTGGAGAGGAGGGTAGAGGAGTTAGGGGATGTGGAGTGGAGGGGTGGAGGAGTTAGGGGATGTGGAGGAGGGGTGGAGGAGTTAGGGGATGTGGAGGGGGGTGGAGGAGTTAGGGGATGTGGAGAGGGGGGGTGGAGGAGTTAGGGGATGTGGAGGGGGGTGGAGGAATTAGGGGATGTGGAGAGGAGGGGTGGAGGAGTTAGGGGATGTGGAGGGGGGTGGAGGAGTTAGGGGATGTGGAGGGGGGTGGAGGAGTTAGGGGATGTGGAGAGGAGGGGTGGAGGAGTTAGGGGATGTGGAGAGGAGGGTGGAGGAGTTAGGGGATGTGGAGAGGGGGGGTGGAGGAGTTAGGGGATGTGGAGAGGAGGGGTGGAGGAGTTAGGGGATGTGGAGAGGAGGGTAGAGGAGTTAGGGGATGTGGAGTGGAGGGGTGGAGGAGTTAGGGGATGTGGAGAGGAGGGTGGAGGAGTTAGGGGATGTGGAGGGGGGTGGAGGAGTTAGGGGATGTGGAGAGGAGGGTGGAGGAGTTAGGGGATGTGGAGAGGGGGGGTGGAGGAGTTAGGGGATGTGGAGTGGAGGGGTGGAGGAGTTAGGGGATGTGGAGAGGAGGGTAGAGGAGTTAGGGGATGTGGAGTGGAGGGGTGGAGGAGTTAGGGGATGTGGAGAGGAGGGGTGGAGGAGTTAGGGGATGTGGAGAGGAGGGTGGAGGAGTTAGGGGATGTGGAGGGGGGTGGAGGAGTTAGGGGATGTGGAGAGGAGGGTGGAGGAGTTAGGGGATGTGGAGAGGGGGGGATGGAGGAGTTAGGGAATGTGGAGGGGGGGTGGAGGAGTTAGGGGAAGTGGAGAGGAGGGTGGGAGGTGTTAGGGGCGGAGAGCCACGGTGGTGGTGCGGTGAGTTTCCGAGAACCTTGCTGTGAAGGAGCCCTGGGCCATGGCAGGGACGTGGATCTGGAAACCCTGAAGAAGACTTGGATGGGTTCCAGATGGGCCTGAACCATTCAGGCCTGGGAAGGAATCAGCATCCTGCTGGCCCACGGCACTGCCCGTTATGTGTGTCAGTGGCTGGCGGTGAACGTAGTACAGACCTTGAGGTGGGGACCGCGTCTTTCTGGATGGTGCATGGGACTCCCGCCTTCCCCTAACCTGCCTTCCCTTAACCTGCCTGTGACCTGCAGCCTCCAACCCAGAACATGAATCTGGGCCCCGGAGCCCTGAGTCAGAGTGGATCCAGCCAGGGCCTGCACCCCCAAGGCAGCCTCAGTGATGCCATCAGCACGGGCTTGCCCCCCGCCTCTCTCATGCAGGGCCAGATCGGCAACGGTGAGCAGGTTTGCAGCCGTCGGTGGCTGGGTACCATGGTAGGGGGCGGAGGCAGGGTGGGGGAGGCAGTCCTAACCGGCTGGACACTGTGACCTCTGCCCTCCTGCATCCGGGCCACAAAGCCGCTGTGCACACCTGGACCCCGTGTGCAGGGCCTGCAGCTCCAGCCACTTGGTTCACGTGGGTGTTCTGCTGCAAGTGAGGCTGCCACATCTGCCCCGAGAACGCTCGGTAACGAGGACGCAGTATCTGTCGGGATCTTGGCCCTGGCCGGCCTCCCTCCTCCAGGCCAGCTGAGGGAGGGAGCTCAGAGATTCCCCTAGAGGAGGCGTCCTGGCCCCAGCAGCTGACACAGCCTCCTCCGCCCTCCCACAGGGCCGAACCACGTGTCCATGCAGCAGACAGCCCAGAGCACACTGCCCACCACTTCTGTGAGCATGTCCGGCAGCAGCCACGGAACCGGGCCCGGCTACAGCCACTCGGGCCCCGCCTCACAGAGCGTGCCCATGCAGGGCCAGGGCGCCATAGGCAACTATGTGTCTCGGACCAACATCAACATGCAGTCGAACCCAGGTACCCTCTGCTTTCCCCCCACCCAGGGATATCCTGGGGAGCATGCTCAGGTGGTGTGGTCCCTGCCAGGGCCTGCCCTCCCGCTGGGCACCCCAGGGAGGGAGGATGAAGTGGAGGCCTTGCTTGTGCAAGCCAGGAGGGCAGAGCAGGGCTGGCAGGGCATGCCCTCTGCACTGTTGGCTTCCCTGAGGCTTCGGGAGAGGTCCTGAGGAGCGGGCAGCGCGGGCTCCATGTTTGAATGGACAGCTGAGGGCTGGGATGTAGGGTGTAAGTCAGTCCTTATGCTGGAAACACCCTGCCAGATGCCCAACGCAGAAGGAAAGGAGAGCCACAGGTGCCAGGCCAGAGGCTGGGCCTTTATCCCAGGCAGGCCAGCCTCTGAAGCTGGGCTTCCACAAGAGTGGGTGCTGGCCTTGGGATTGTGAGACCTTGGGAAGTAGACAGGCCCAATTTGGATGTTTCCTGAGTAACAGGAGATTTGCGAGGCATGTTACAAGCATCTTTAATGCTTTTTTTGTAGTAATTACAAGCCAAAAATGTATTTTGGAACTACTGATTCCAATACAATGCATTGTTAAGATTGCTTGCACCCGGTTCCTTTTGCTCTGGCAGTGTGGTTGCTGGAAACTTGATCAGGTGACACCTGTTCTCTTTTTGTGGCCCGTGCTGCTCCCCGGACTCTGAGGGAGGCCATGTGGTCAGCTCTAGGCTAAGAGAACACAGGACTGAGTTGTCCCTGTGGGACCCACATTGCCCTGGGGCCCCTGTCTCTGCTGGCTGAGCTGTGGGTGTAGCTGAAGCCGCAGGCTCATGACCGTGGGGGAAGCCTGGGCTATGTGGAAGAATAACGATGATAATATAATAATAGAGTGGAACAGTAGATACCACGGCTGGAGTTTTGACCACATGCCAGGCGTGTGTGCGGCTGTGATTAGGGGTCAGACTTGTGGGGAACCCTAGGAAATCATGGAGCCAGTCCCCGGTGGGGCTTGTGGGAGGGTGAGGGCTCTGTCCGCACTTCCTGTGCTGACCTGCGACCTTCGTCCTGCTGCGCAGTTCCCATGATGCACCAGCAGGCCGCCACGCCCCACTACACCTCTGCGCAGGGCGGGAGCCAGCACTACCAGGGCCAGTCCTCCATCGCCATGATGGGCCAGGGCAGCCAGGGGAGTGGCATGATGGGGCAGCGGCCCATGGCTCCCTACCGGCCCTCCCAGCAAGGTGAGCTCATAGACACGCCTGTGGCAGAGGCCCAGAGCTGGCAGGGCACACGCGTGCAGACGCTGGGACGGCTGGGGCTCTGTGCCGAGCCCAGGGGTGTCAAGGACCCAGGGTGGCAGAGGGAGAATGGGGAGGCGCTTGGTCTGACCCTCGAGAGGCCCGGGCGGTGTCCTCTCGTGGCGAGGAGAGCACCCCTGGGCCTGAGTGCCGCGTTGTTGCCCGCAGGCTCTTCCCAGCAGTACCTGGGCCAGGAAGAGTACTACAGTGAGCAGTACAGCCACGGCCAGGGCGCCACCGAGCCCATGACCCAGCAGTATTACCCTGACGGTGAGCCCCCCACCACGGCGCCGGCCCCCCGAGCCTCCCCAGCCACTCTCCTCCTGCGGCTGGCGGGCCTTCCTTGGTCACTTGCCGGTCATCTTCAGGTTATCCCGGGGTTTGTGCGGAAGGCACTTGAAGTGGGGGGGGACACACTTGTCATTGCAGCCACTCTGGAGGCTGAGGCAGAATTGAGAGTTCTAGGCCAGACTAGACCACAACCATACTAAAAGAAAAGGGTTTGAGGCTGGGTGGACTGGAGGGCACAGCTGGAGACGCAGCCCGGCCTCTTGGAGGCCATCAGGCAGGGTGCTGGTGAAAGTTTTGTACAAATTTTTTTAAATTTTGAAAAATTTATCGGGCCCAGCGGTCCAGCAGGGAGATGTGTGGCCACCTGCGGGCCACAGCATGGTGCCAGGGACAAGGTGGCAGGGTGCAGCCGAACCTGTGCACGCCGTGGCATTATGCCCGGGCACTTCGGGAGCCAGGTGGCACGGGCAGGGAGGCGGTGGCAGACTTGACCGTCTCCACAGACTGGCTGCGGCTGGTGAAGGAGAATCGACATCAGCACATTACAAGGAGATGGGAGGCTCCGGGCCAGGCTCCCGTCCAGCCCTGGGTCCTGGGCCTCTGCCCGCATCCTCACCCCAGGGCCTGGGCAGTGAGGGCCCCGGTCCATGCTGTGTTTTGCAGGCCACGGTGACTATGGCTACCAGCAGTCGTCTTACACGGAGCAGAGCTATGACCGCGCCTTCGAGGAGTCCACGCAGCACTACTACGAGGGCGGTGAGGAGACGAGGGCCTGGCGGCAGCTCTAAGCCCTCCCACACCCACTGGGACCCTGGGCGTGTAGGTGTGAGCAGTGCTGCCTGCACCAGGAGTACTAAGTCATCAGCAGGCAACCGACCAGAGCAGCCGGGGTTGCTCGGTGAACTCTGTTTACCTCAGGGGGGCAGGACAGGGGTGGTTGGTGAGAAGGGGTGTTGGGCACATGTCTGCCGTCCAGTTCAGATCACTGGCCCTGACCCAGCCTCGACTAGCTGCTGGTCAGATAAGTGCAGCCTTTGATTGGGAGCCTGCCGCCTGCCTGTAAGACCCTGTACCCCCCTGCTGGAGGCAGTGGCTGCTGGCAAACGGGATTCCATGTGCCACTGCTGCCACCCTGGCTGCAGAGGCAGGAGGCAGGTCACAGGACAGGGAGCTGGGGCAGGACACGCGGTCGGGTCCCGGTGGGTGGGTTCCCTGGGCAGGGGGAGGGCGGTGGGGGCAATCCCCACACAGAAGACCCATTCACAAAGTACAACCTGAGCGCCTCAAATCCAGGCCTCCTGGTCTAGATGTCAGCAGAGGGTAGAGATAATAAACGTTAAAGGCAACATTTTTGTTAGCATTTTAAAAATGTTACCACTTGTGGTTATAAGGCTTCTATTGTGAAACTGTAACCAGCTTTTTTTTTTTTTTTTGCCAGTCCTGGGGCTTGAACTCAAGGCCTGGGCACTGTCCTTGGACATTTTTGCTCCAGGCTAGCAGTCTGCCACTTGAGCTACAGTGCCGCTTCCAGCTTTTCCTGTGTATGTGGTTCTGGAGACTCCAGAGCTTCACGCATGCTTAGCCGAGCACATTACCACTAGGGCATGTTCCCAGCCCCCCCCTTTTTTTGTCGGTCATTGGGCTTGAACTCTGGGCCTGGGCACTGTTCCTGAGCTCTTAAGCTCAAGGCTACCGCACTACTCCTGGAGCCACAGTGCCTTTTCCGGTTTTCTAGAGGTTAATTGGAGGTAAGAGTCTCATGGACTTGAATGTCCAGGCTGGCTTTGAACCTTGATCCTCCGATCTCAGCCTCCTGAGTAGCTGGGATGGCAGGCGTCAGCCCCCTCGTCTGGCTTCCAGCACTACTTTTTGCTAGTTCGTTGGAGATGGAGTTTTGTGGACTCTTTACCCCAGGCTGGCTTTGTGACCCTCCAGGCTTCAGAGTATCTAGGATTACAGGCTCCATTTTCCTCACTGTTAACTGACAGCCTAATTGTAGGGAGTAGTTCCACATAGCTCTGCAACCCCAGAACTGCTCCCGTGACACACCAGCCCCAGCCCCTCCCCACCCTGTGCCCCTCTCTTGTGCTCTCTGCCTCTGAGTTTGTGTGTTCTGGGGATCCCTGGGAGCAGAGTTGGCATTGGTTCTTCTGGGTGGGCTGCCCCTGCGTGGAGGACCATAGGTGGAGATGGCAATTCTGCTTAATTTTGTGTGTGTATCAGTACCAGGGCTTGAACCCAGGGCCTCACATTTCTCAGCTTACTTGTTGCTTGACCACTTGAGTCACACTTCCAACCCTGATTTTTTTTTTGCCAGTCCTGGGCCTTGAACTCAGGGCCTGGGCACTGTCCTTGGGCTTTAAAAGCCTCAAGGTTAGAGCTCTACCACTTGAGCCACAGCACCATGTCTGGCTTTTTTTCTATGTATGTGGTACTGAGGGATTGAACCCAGGTCTTCATGCATGCCAGGCAAGCACTCCACCACTAGGCCGGACTCCAGGTATTCAACTTTTTGAGGAGCTGTCACATTGTCCTCCATGTAGCAATCTTACTTTCCAGTTGCATAGGTAAAGCAGCAGGAATTGGACGTAGATGGAAAACCACCCAAGAAGCCGAGCCGCCCACCAGAGCCCTGGTCACTTCTTGGCTGCTTCTCCCGTTCCCTCTCCACCGGGCTCACAGCTGTCGCCTCCTCACAGCTGTCTTCCTGCCTTGTTGGATGGAGTCTGGTTCTTCCTGCTCCCTGCCTGGTGCAGTGCCCACCCATGGTGGTACTCAACCTTCTGGGCCCATGTGAGGTCTTCAGTGTTATCCTCTCCTTGCCCCCAAAGCAGGTGTAGAGACCAAGCTGTTGCCCCTGGCTGGGTCAGGAACCTAAGGATGAAGATAGAATAAGAGAACCGGGACAGCCCAACTCTCTCCTAGTAAAATAACGCACAGGCGCCATGGCCCCTGCCGTTTGCACAAACCATCCTCTTCGTGCTGGCTCATCTTCATGAGTAGGTGGTCTTTTCATCACTCCTCACCAGAGGCAAGTCTGCCTCTCCACTGCCCTGTTTATCACCAGATGGAAGCCAGCTGCGGTCCCGCCTCGAAGGCAGGCATGGGACACGCCAGGCATGGGACAGGGCCACCACAGCTCAGTCTCTGCTCAGTTCCCTTGTTTCCGCTGAAAGCAGATGCCAGCCACGCCGTGTTGTGCTGGCCCCGCACCTCCAGTGTTTCTCCAGGATTGTCCGGAGTTAGGGCTCTGGGCTGCCGGGCACGTTCCAGGCCTGGAGCCTGAGGAGCCGCGAGGGCACTGGGCCTCGATGAGGATGAGGCAGGACAAGAGGCAGATGTGACTGTTGCGCATCAGTCACCCTTGTACACATCCCTTGATAGTAGTTGTCCATCCAGAGGTCGGGAGGGGCCTCAGGGTTGGTTCAGATGCCCGATGCCCACTTTGAATCTCCTAGCTTGCTTCTTGCCTGGTCCGGGCTGCAGTGACAGGGATGTCTAGGGGGGTGGCTGTACCACACAGGGGTTTTGCCTTGAAGTTGTAGAGGCCATAGGTCTGAGGTCAGTGACAGCAGGTCACTTCCCCACACTCCGGACTCTGTGGCCGCCAGCCATCCTGCGAGCTGCACGCTTGGAGGACATGCTCCCGGCTCTGCCTCCCAGTCCCTCTCCTGGCAGGGGCCGCGGCCATCCCGCTGCGTCTGCACAGACTGCTTCCACACCGTCACAGCGTAGGACTCAAGTTGTGTTTTGGATGGGGAGGGGAGGAGTGCGGCTATAGAGCCGCCATGCTGGCATCGCCCTCTCTTGTACCTGCATTAGCCGGTTCGTAGTTTATATTTTTAAAAAGGGGAAGAGCAGATACCATATTCAAGTCATCAACAGAGCAACAGACTGGGTGGAAGGACTCCGTGACTGCCGAACCTCCTCCGGGGCCACTGCGCAGGCCGGAAACGAGCGTGTGCCCTTCTCTCTGCAGGCAACTCCCAGTACAGCCAGCAGCAGGCTGGGTACCAGCAGGGCACGGCTCAGCAGCAGACGTACTCCCAGCAGCAGTACCCCAACCAGCAGAGCTACCCCGGACAGCAGCAAGGCTATGGTAAGCGCACTGCCATACCAGGCCACACCAGGCCACCCGTGTGCAGATTCCATCCCGCAGACAGACAGGCCCAGATCTGCTTCCTGTCGTGTGGCCTGCATGTGGCTGGCATCCCACACTGTATTCAGGCTCTGTTGGCTTGCCCGCTGTCCTTGTTGGGACCCCTATGGAGCCCTCAGGGGGTTGCAAGACATTTTCTCCCAGGTGGCACTGGGGTCCTGTGGATAAGGATAACTCCTTTCTTTTTTTTTTTTGCCAGTCTTGGGCTTGAGCTCAGGGCCTGAGCACTGTCCTTGGATTTTTCTCAAGGCTAGAGCTCTACCACTTGAGCCTCAGCACCACTTCTGGCTTTTTTCTATGTATGTGGTACCAAGGAATCGAACCTGGGTCTTTGTGCATGCTAGGCAAGCACTCTACCACTAGGCCACACTCCCGGCCCTAACTCCTTATTATTTATTTATTTATTTATTTTGTACCAGTCCTAGGCTTGAGCTCAGGGCCTGAGCACTGTCCTTGGACTTTCTCAAGGCACCATTTCCGGCTTTTTTCTATGTATGTGGTACCAAGGAATTGAACCCAGGTCTTCATGCATGCTAGGCAAGCACTTTAACCACTAGGCCACACTCCCGGCCCTAACTCCTTATTTTTAAAAGCTATTCAGTCCAGGTCCTTTGCATGGTGAGGCTCTGGAAAAGACCCTTCAAGTTAGAACAGATTGATTGCTCAATCCATTGTGTTGGAGGTTGAACCTGAAGGGTCTTTTCCAGACTTGGGTGCTGATGGTTTATACCTAGCCTCTTAGAAGGCTGAGAGCTGAGCTTGTGGTTCAAAACCAGCCTGGGCAGGAAAGTCAGTGAGACTCTAATTGTCAAAAAAAGCTATCGAGAAAAAGCAGGAAATAGTGCTGTGGCTCAAGTGGTAGAGCACTAGGCTTGAGCATAAAAAAGCTCAGACACAGTACCCATGCCTTGAATTCAAGACCCATGACTGACAAAAAGTCGATGTTAAGTTATAAGAATAGGCAGACCAGCCAGGCGGGCGCAGGGCTCACGTCTGTCATCCTAGCTAGTTGGGAGGCTGAGACCTGAGGATCCCAGTTCAAAGCCAGCCCAGGTGCTAAAGACCTCGAAACTCTCATCTCCAATTAACCACTAGAAAATGGGAAGTGGCGCTGTGACTCAAGGGGTAGGACGGTAGCCTTGAGCTGAAGCACTCAGGGACAGCACCCAGGCCTAGAGTTCAAGTCCCATGACACACACACACACACACACAAAGAATAGGCAGATCCTCTTTGAGATGCTGAGAAGCTGTAGGCTTCACAGATTGCTCGAAGCAGAAAGCTGGGTCTTGTCTGTAGAAAGAATCACGCTCATCCCTGGGTTTGGGTGGGCTTTGGTCACACCTCCATGTTTAGAAATAGCCATCTTAGCCACAAATTAAAAAATAAAATCTATGGCGTCTGGGAATGTGGCTCAGTGGTAGAACTCGCCTAGCATGCACGTGGCTCTGGGTTCCATCCCCAGCCTGGCATCAGTTCCACTTAGTTTTCATTTCTCTTCTGCTACAGCTCTGTGCAGCTCCTGTCTTAGCTCAGGTGTGAGTTGCCAGCATCCGTTCCCTCCAGAATCACCTCCCAGCTCTGCTGAGGACAGGCCTGTGGCCAGCTGTTGGGGATAGGCCACGGCTCTGGGCGCCTCGGGGTCTGGCAGGCTCAGCAAGCTAGTAGCGTGGCTCCCTTCCCACGACCCCTCTGTTCATTAGAACCCGTGCTGGTGTGGGCAGCCGTGCCGGCTCGGGTCCCAGCCCCTGCTGTCTCCACAGGGCCTGCGCAGGGAGCCCCCTCCAGTACACCAGCTACCAGCAAGGACAAGGCCAGCAGTACGGGGAGCTACCGAGCCTCACAGACCGGACCCTCTGCCCAGCAGCAGCGGCCCTACGGCTATGAACAGGCGAGCTCTGGGAATGTTTCCAGGCACCCTGGACCACTGGGTCCCTGGAGGACTAGGTCACAAGGATGATGGGATGGAGCGAGGGCCCCTTCTAGAGCCAGTTCTCTGCCCGCCACACAGCTGGACTCTCCCGTAGCTGTCTCTCGTGGACATGCGCACGCAGCTCCCCCAGCCATTCATTCATCTGCAGATGTTGATTGTGCATCTAGCAGGACCTGGTGACAGCTGGGTGCTGGGTGCTGGGTACAGCTGGGTGCTGGGTGCTGGGTACTGCTGGCCGTTGGGTTGGCCACTCCTCTGTTGGCCACACTGCTGGAAGCTGAGGGTCAGCAGGGGCCCAGCAGAGGAAGCTGGGTAAGGAGCTTAGGGGTTGGGGTTGTATGCAAGTCACTTATGCTTCTGTGCTAATGAGAAGACACAACAGAGGGGCTCCTGAGCCCTTAACCAGAGCCTACCAGCTCTCCACGGCATCCTCTCCTCTCTCCTCTCCTCTCCTCTCCTCCTCCTCTCTCTCTCTCTCCTCTCTCTCTCCTCTCCTCTCCTCTCCTCTCTCTCTCCTCTCCTCTCCTCTCCTCTCTCTCTCTCTCCTCTCTCTCTCTCTCTCCTCTCCTCTCCTCTCTCTCTCCTCTCTTTCTCTCTCCTCTCTCTCTCCTCTCCTCTCCTCTCCTCTCTCTCTCTCTCCTCTCTCTCTCCTCTCCTCTCTCTCTCCTCTCCTCTCCTCTCTTCTCCTCTCTGTCTCTTTCCTCTCTCTCTCCTCTCCTCTCCTCTCCTCTCTCTCTCTCTCCTCTCTCTCTCCTCTCCTCTCCTCTCTTCTCTCTCTCCTCTCTCTCTCTCTCCTCTCTCTCTCCTTTCCTCTCCTCTCCTCTCTCTCTCCTCTCTCTCTCTCTCCTCTCCTCTCCTCTCTCTCTCTCCTCTCCTCTCCCTCTCTCTCCTGTCTCTTCTCTCTTCTCCTCTTCTCTTCTCCTCTCCTCTCTCTCCTCTCTCTCTCTCTCTCCTCTCTCTCTCCTCTCCTCTCCTCTCTCTCCTCTCCTCTCTCTCCTCTCTTCTCTCTCCTCTCCTCTCTCTCTCCTCTCTCTCCTCTCTCTGCTCTCTCTCCTCTCTCTCTCCCTCTCTCTCCCTCCCTCCCCTTACCTCCACCTCCCTCCCTCCCTCTTTCTCCCCCCTCCCCTCTGTCTCTGTCCTCTGTCTGTCTCTTTCTTTTGACACGCACACAAACTCCTTGCTTTGCCATTTAAAAATAAAAGCTGTAGATGGACAGCGAGCTAGTCCAGAGGCTGGACGACTCAGGCGGTGAATAGGCCCCACAGGCAGCCTGGGAGGAAGGAAGGGCTCATTTGTGAGCAAGAGGGTGCTGGGAGGGATGGGGCAGGGCAGGGACCCGGAGGAGGTAGGTCTGTGGGCCAGGGGGACTGCGGGTGGCTGAGAAAGGGCAGGTTTAGGAAGGGGACATGCAAAGGTCCTGAGGCAGGATGCCCTGTCCCATCAAGACATGCGAGGAGGGCTCCGTGGTGGGAGGAGGAGGGTGGTTTGGGGCATTGTCTGCAGCCTCCTTTGGGGCCCGTGGCAAATGGAGACAGTGTCCATGATATTTTACTCAGCTACGCCAAATTCA